>NC_072892.1:174962427-175265457 GCF_027943255.1 Anastrepha obliqua
TCGTAAGAATACTTGTGTCGTCGATGTCTTCCGGTCTTACGGTCAAGCCGGATCGCCGCAGCAAGTTGCGGCAACCGTCCGGTAGGTGCGGCGACAACGCATAGTGTGACAACTGTCATACAAACGCGTACGTCATTGCCATCCTTTCGCGCCGGAGCGTTTTCAACGCAGCGGTGCAAACGCATAGTGTGACTCCGGCCTAAGAATCCAATTTAGATGATCTAATTTTATTTTTATATTCCTTCCTCTGCTTATGGTTGGTAGTGAAATCTCCTTCCAACTGAGTTTTAAGAGCTCTGTTAAGAAGTTTCTTGGAAGTTTTCCGGAGTTTCGAGAGTTCGGCGTTCCACACTCTCTTCTAACTTCCGAGCACGCCTTATTATAACACTCGAATAAAGGAAGGAAAGAAGCAGAAGAAAATGCATTTACATGCTGCATATTCAAAATTTGCGATACATTTTTCTATTTTTTAACCCAGTGTACACCAAGACGCACTGTCGCTCTTTAGCTAGGATATGCGGAAGTCTGTCACTTGGCAATGTGCGATGCTGTCAATATTTACGCTGAATGGATTTTCAATTAAAATTCTCCCCAGTCGAATCTATAAAGTATTTTGCATATTTTAAAAATTATTATAAGTGGTAATTATACTCTGCTATATTGATTAAAAATATTTCCACTTTGCATTGTTTTAATATACTTAATAAATCAAACAAAAAATGAATTTTCATAAATGCACACATCTTCCCATATTTTGACTGGCCGTTCCGAATTCTATACATAAATAAGTATATATATATAAATATATGTGTGTGTGTATGTGCGCACACTAATGCTATCGTTAGTTAAATTTATTTTTGAAAATAAAATAAATTGTTGAAGTTTTATTTTTTAGTTTATTATAATTTAATTTATCTTTATTAAAATAGCACAAGTTTGAATTTGTCTTTACTCTTCAAGGTGACTTTGAAGACTACTTTTAACATTAAAAACTATACTTATTCAATTTATTTTAACAGTTAGATTTATACTTAAAATGAAGAGAGAAAGAGTTCCCCATTTACTATTACAACAATTACAACAATTAAATATATAACTTACATAGCTATAATAATTATTCCAGTTAGATAATGAAGAGAGCGAGAGCGAAAGGGGAAAGTTACTTATAATATATAACTCGCCTCTCCTTAAAGAATTCGAGTCTCGTCGAATCTTTTACAAATATAATATACAATCCGAAAATTTAATAGTTTCTTATAGTGATACAGATTTAAATCACACTTAACTAATAACTTGAAATATATTTAAGTTGTTTAGCGGTTTTTTTTCCAAGATAAATATTAAACTATATTAGCCATAAATATTCATTTCTTATTCTATAGTTTACATTTTAAAAAAATAAATATAGTGTGATTTAATATAAAAAAAATATTAACGAATAGTTTTCCATGTTTTGCTCTACAAATCCATTTCATTTTTTTTATTATTATTATTTTTTTTATTTATTTTTATTTTATTTTATAGACTTTAATGGGCGTCTAAATTGTGCAGTGTCTACTTTATTAGGGTTGCTGTGGTGGTATCTGTTAAATCTTTTAGCAGTTTTTTGTCTAATTGCAGTAGGATTTTTAATATATAAATTAGATTTTTGTAAATTAAGTGTAATATTTTCTCTTTTAATATTTTCTCTATCAATGGTTTTCTTTTTAATTGCTTCAGATCTTACCTTAACCTCTTTTAAATTTATGTGTAACTTATTTATAAAATCAATTGGTTTTAATTTAGTCGTGCTGTGAATTGTATTATTATAGAAATTAACTGCTTTTAGTACTAATTCTTCAGAGTCATTAATATTTTCAGCGTTTTTTAATATTCTTATATGCTCTAAGAGAGTCGAATGCATTCTTTCTACATCTGAATTTCCTGTGTGCGAATTCGGTGTTGTAAAATGAGTTTCTATATTATTTTCTTGACAGAACAGCTTTATAAGTGCATTATTAAATTCATTATCCATAATAATTTTATCAGGTTTTCCTAAAAATGCGATTCGCTCTTCGATTTTAGTTTTAATTGTTACCATATTTTTGTCATTTAGTTTATGTGCCGTTCCTAATTTCGTAAATTTGTCTATTGTTGTCAAAAAACTAGTCTTTTGTATCTGAAAAATATCTATATGTACTATTTCATTTGGTTTTTCTGGTGTTGGAGTATGTTGAAATATTTTATTTATTGGTTTTCTGTCATATTTGTTTTCATTACATATTCTGCAGTTATTGCAATATCTATTTATAAATTTTAATAATTTAGGATTATCATAATTATCTTTTAATTCTTCGAAATTCTCCTGGATTCCTCTATGGTTACCTTTAATATGAATATCATCAATGATATTCAATAAAGATTCCTCGGATTCAATATCACTAGCAACTTTAGTACAATTTATGAAATTTATTTTATTGTTATTAGAAAATAATTCAATTAATTTATTCTGTATTATATTATATTTATTATTGTCAAGCTCCGAGTATACCCCAATTTTTCCTTTTTTTATTTCACGTCTAAATAAATCATTCAAATAATGAGTATTATTTAAGTCCTTCTCAGACACATATATTATTTTATATTTTTTAAAAAGTATTTCGGTTTCTTTATTTTTATTTTTAACTATTCTTATTTGCGTCCTATATTTATTAACAATTTTATTTATTCTAAAGAAATTAATATTTACATTTTCTTCCGTACTATGATTTACTTCAACTCTGCTCAAAAAATCAGCTACCTTATTCTCATTTCCCTTAATATATTCAATATCGAGATCAAATTCATCTAATAATATTTTCCATCGGATGATTCTAGAATTGGGCTCTTTAAGTGAATAAAGCCATTTCAAAGGCTGATGATCAGTTTGAACTAGAAACTTTCGACCAAAAAGGTATGGACGGTAATATTTCACTGACCATACAATGGCTAATAATTCTTTTTCCAGCGTTGAGTAGTTTTTTTCATGTCCATTTAAAGTCCTACTGGCGTAACTTACTGGTTTGCCATCCTGGCTCAACACCGCGCCAATAGCAGCATTGCTTGCATCCGTGGTCAATACAAATTTTTTATTAAAGTCTGGATAGCATAATATTGGTGGATTTGTTAAAATTTTCTTCAATTTTTCGAAAGCGTCAATATAAGATTTGTCATTAATATCAATTTTACTATTTTTTTTTAAATATTTTATTATAGGGCTAGCAACAAAGGAATAGTTTCTAATGAATTTCCGGTAATATCCGGTTAAACCTAAAAACGATTTAATTTCTTTTACTGACTTTGGTAGCTCCAAGTTTTGTATTATATTAATTTTCTCGGGGTTGGGCTTTATCCCATTATTTGTTATGATATGACCAAGAAAGTTTGTTTCTTTCGATAAGAATCTACACTTATCTATTTGAACCTTTAAATTGTAGTCATTCAGTTTATTAAATACTTTTTGCAAGCTTTCTAAGTGTTCGGTTAGCGAGGTTGAAAAGACTAGTATATCATCCATATAAATTATACAAATTTTATTTATATAATCAGCCAAAATGTAGTTTAGCATTCGCTGAAATGTAGCGGGCGCGTTTTTGAGACCGAAGGGCATTCGAATGAACTCGAAGTGACCACGGGGCGTTGAAAAAGCCGTTTTCTCAATGTCGCTTTCCTCCATCAAAACCTGATGAAAGCCTTTCGCAAGGTCCAAGGACGAGAAATATTGCGCCTTACCTAACTTGTCAAATAATGACTCTATATTTGGCAGAGGAAATTTGTCATCCACAGTTATTTCATTTAGCTTCCTAAAGTCTATAACTAATCGCCATTTCTGCTGGTTCGAATTATCGGACTTCTTTTTAACAATCCACAAAGGGGAATTATAAGGCGATTTGCTGGGGCGTATTATATTTTCTTTTAACATTTCATTTATTTGCTTTTCTATTTCATTTTCTAAAATCTGTGGATGCCTATAATTCTTGCAGTATACTATTTTATTAGAAGTAGTTATTATTTTATGTTTTACACAGGTAGTTGTAGTTAAATTTTGGTTTTTAATATAAAACGTCTTTTTATTTTTATGTAAAAAATTTTCTAATAACTTATTTTCTTCCTTATTTAAGTTTGTAGGCATTAAATCTTTGAATTTATCCAGCTCAAATTTTTCTATATAATTAATTTCCTCATAAGAAATGTTAAATTTATAGTCAATTAGTTTTATTTCGTTATTATTTACTTTAAGAGTATTATTTTGAAAATCTATTATAGCTCCAAAGGGCTGTAAAATATTTATTCCTATTATGCAATCGAATTTTTTATCAATAAAATTAATTAATTTAACAGACATGGTGCTATTTTTTTCTTTAAATTCATCCGGCACATTTACTATCACTTCATCTTTAATAATGTTATTACCGACCAGGGTATTTAATAAAATTGGTTTTATTAAACTTTTCTTTATTCTTATATTGGAAAAAAAATTATAATCTCCGAGGGTAGTAGCAGCACCACTATCAATTAGGCATCTTGTTTTTGTATTATTTATAGTTAATATTACTATGGGTAATGATAATTTCGAGGCTGCACAGGAAAATTTTCTGTAACGTGAATTGCATCAATTTCCATTGGTTCTTCATTATTACTTAAATGTCTATTATATGAATTTTGTTGATTTTGTCGTAAATTACTAAAATTTTCTAAGTCATAATTTTGGGTTTGTTGTTGCTGATTATTTCTGTTAAAAGTGTTAAAAGTTTGCGTTTGAAAATTTCTGAAATTTCTGTTACAATTATTAAAACCACCACTATTATTTCTGTTATTACGGCTACTATAATTAGGAAAGGTGCTTGAATTTTGAAATCTTTGAAAACCATTCCTATTTAATGAATTATTTGCATTTTGAAAGTTATTATTTGGAAAGGTATTGTTATTTCGAAAATCATTATTGTTTTGAAAACTTTTATACGCAAAACTATTCGCTTGTTTATTATTTACTAGTTTTATATCTTTTAATAAATTATTTTCTAAATAAAATGTATAAGCTATGTTAATAGATCTAATATTATTTTGTAGCAAAAGAGATTTAATACTAATAGGTAAGTAGTTTACATAAATATCAAAAATTAATTTTTCATTATTTTCAGGTGTATACAAAATGTCAGGTTCTAAGCTATACTTTGTGTTCATTAAACTTAAAATTTTACTTAATTTATAATGTAATTCCTCAATGTTTCTAGCTTCTTCGTTTAGAGCGTCACTTCTTAAATTAAAAAAACTTCTTTTTACTCCAAATTCCTCTTTAAGCTTAACTATTATACCCTCCCATGTAGGGTTAAATAAGGTTTCAACCGCCTTTAACGCCTTACCTTGCAGTCTGTTGCTTAATACTGTTTTTATTGTCTGTACATGTTCTGCTGGCGTTAGCTGCAACACAGTTGCGACGTCCCTCAGGTAGTTGCTGAGCGTATATTCACTGCTCCCGTTAAATGCAGGCAAGCTCCTCGCTTCACGCAAGCTCTCAGCTAACGTCAAAGCCATTGTGGGTGTTGTTGTAATTCTAAGCAAACGCTGCTCTGCTTCTTTCTCTAATGATAGCTGGCTTGCTTTCTCTTTCGTCTTTCACGCCGTTAGCACTGGAATGCACACCGTACACTTTCTTCTCTTTTTCCGTTAACTTTTAACTTCTAGTAATTTCTTTTCCTTTTTTTTTTGTTTTTTTACGAAGCCAATCTTTTTTCTTGTTTGTCAAAGATTTTGTCCGCTTTAAATATATATATGTACAGTAGTCATATCAATTTGGGCAGTAAAATTGCTCACAAATTATGCACAAATTTGCCGTTTTGCACTCAACTGCGCTAAGTTCAAATTATTTTCAACGATCATAAATTTGTTAGAACTATTCTTTCGGATTAGTTATTACACGAAATATTTTTTTTTTTTTTTTTTTTTTTTTTTTGGTTTAGTTTTTAGTTTTTAAGTTTACAAAAATTTCGCTTTTTGCCACACTTTAGTAATGTCCACTTGAATTATTTGCGGTTCACATCGGTTTGTTGAAAATTTTAACCTTTTCTTTTCCCGATTATCACTGGATATGTTTTAAGTAACATATCCCATCCTCGTCGCCAGTTAAATTTATTTTTGAAAATAAAATAAATTGTTGAAGTTTTATTTTTTAGTTTATTATAATTTAATTTATCTTTATTAAAATAGCACAAGTTTGAATTTGTCTTTACTCTTCAAGGTGACTTTGAAGACTACTTTTAACATTAAAAACTATACTTATTCAATTTATTTTAACAGTTAGATTTATACTTAAAATGAAGAGAGAAAGAGTTCCCCATTTACTATTACAACAATTACAACAATTAAATATATAACTTACATAGCTATAATAATTATTCCAGTTAGATAATGAAGAGAGCGAGAGCGAAAGGGGAAAGTTACTTATAATATATAACTCGTTTTCACGATTCCGATTGTAGTGGAGAATTTCGCATTTTCAACTCCCACGCAGATACAAAGCTAATGAAATGCGTGTAAATAGCTGTTAATATGCAGATATATGCCAGTCCATGCACACGCACACGCTCACTCACAGGCACAGGCGCACGAATGCGCATCGCCCCAATTCTGTGACGTTCGGTGAAATCAGACGTTCGTCTGTTGTATTTGCATATTTAAATATTTCGTAGGAATTTAATGATTTTTGTGCGTGTTGGCAGCTGCAGCCTGACGATTTACTTGAAATATGCCAGTCGAAATTATATGTAAATTTACATTATTCCATTTAATGTCAATAGGGCGGTGCAGGAATATTACAAATAAATCCAATTAAAGAGTTTCTTAAGTGTACGCGCGCACGTCGGTAAATATTTTGAAAACTAACGGGTAATTTTTGAGACGCATTAAATTTGGGAATTATTTGTGTCAAATTGTCTGGAAGAAAGGTTTTCAGATAGCGCACGTATTTTGAATTAAAGCTGCATTTATTACAGCGAATTGGTGAATTGCAGCTCAATTGGTGGATTTAGTACCCGTGGCAACCCAATGATGCTGAATGCACTAGAGAGTGTCCAAGCTAATTGTTTTTTTTCGCCTAAGCTCAGAGGCATACAACGTGAGGAACGTATCATTTTCGGCAGTCTCTCATTGTACTAAAGGGTGGTTAAATTTCAAGGGCCGATACTGAATGTGAACCACACCTAAACGTAAAACTTTTTTCTGCATTTCATTTGAAATTTTTCAATTTCAGATTAATTCAATTTGAACCATGGAAAGGCACACAATCGAGGAACGCGCTAAAGTTATTCAGGCATATTATGAAAACGGGCGTTCAAATCAAAATGCATATAGGTCCCACTTGTCACACAGCTAACGAAACAATGGCTCTTTTGCGCGAAAAATTTGATGGCCGAATAATCTCACGTCGCGGCGATGTCAATTGGCCGTCAAGATCATGTGATTTGACACCGTTGGGCTTCTTTCTTTGGGGTTATTTGAAAGAATAGGTGTGTGTCGATAAGCCAGTAACAATTCAAGAGCTAAAGGATGAAATAATTCGGCACCTTAACGACATAGAACCTTAATTATGCCTCAGCGTCATCGAAAATTCGGACCATTGGGTGGAGGTGTGCCGCCGAAGCCGATATTTTGTTCCAGGCGTAATTTATTTTTATCAGTACTATCATAATAAAGAGAAATGATAATAATTTTCTATAAAAATTGTATTTTATTCAAAATCAACACCGGCCCTTGGAACTTAACCACCTTTTATAATTGAGCCATATCCCGGCAACCCAACATCAGAGAGCGCAAGCGATCTCTTTTTGGATTTGCGTAATACAGCAGTAGATTTTAAGAGCTGATTGCGTTCATGTGCAGAGAAAAGTTTAACAACAATAAGGTAATTGTTGCTGCTTTTGCTAGGGCAATTGTTGCCCTTTTGCACTATGGAGCCGAAAAGCGCTACGCACGCAAAGGCGGAAGTTTGTACTGAGCGGTATCGCAAAATTTAGCGAAGAGTTCTGGCAAACACTCATCGGCTGCTGAAGGGATCCCGTTAATTCTAACATCTGCCGTAACTGCACTGCTTTCAAGAGCACTGAGTTGAGCCTGAGCAGAGGCTCAAGTTCACTGCGAAGAGCAAAACCATCTGTGAATCTGTTCTCAACAGCAGTCACTCTTTTCTCAATGCCCGTTATAGTCAGCTTTAAATTTGCCCTTTCAGCAGCCAGCTCTCCAATCTGCTGCATTACCCTCTCTTCTGATGTAACCATTACTGCAGTCAATTGTTGGATAATTGAGTCAATCAGCTCTTCTATTTTTGTCTCTATTCTCGCAGAGGTTTACTTTAGTTTATACCGTTACCATTATGCTCCCCATTGTTAGTCGCCAACACTTAGAGAGAGAAAATATTTATTATTTATTTATTTAAATATTTTGTCCACAGCAGAAGGTCCTTACCGCACGGAAGCCCACTCAGCTGCAATGACTATAGGAGCTTTTGCTAAATTAAATTATTTTGTTTTGTTCATAAATTTTCTAAAATGACTAGCCTTTCATTAACTGCGAAATTTATTTCATTTTACATGCACATGTGTCGTTACATCCTGTCAAAAAAGTGCCTAGAATTGGACAATGGAACGCCAATTACTTATTACTAATTGTAATTTGTTGTAACACCTTCAAAGCGGACTACTTTTAGAATGCTATGTAGCGCACGCCAACGAACAATCCAATAATCGGACCAAACTTCAAATCTGTTTTTAAGCATAGACTTTAGTTCTCACCGCGAATTCCTTCTATATTTTATGCTCTTCTAATGAGAGCTCGTATTTATTTAGCAATGGTGGCACGTATACATAGCCAACCCCTTGAAATATAAAGCTCACCTTTACATGGCACCTCTTGTTTTAAACGAACGAGGCTGTGAGGCTATAGTATAAAAGGCCGTAGCGGGGGAAATCCCCGTTGGCAGGGGAAATGCTATCCCCACACAGGCAACTAGATTTTTGTCTGGAGCATCAGCTGTCAGTCACATCTCCGGAATATGAGGCGCTAGACAAATCGCTTGCATATTTTAAATCTCCTGATTACTAAAATCGTAATGTAACCACTTGTGCCTCGTTCAACTTCAGAATTTATATACATAATTCGATAAAGCGACTAAAAGGTTTCTTCAATGCTCTGATGATTTTTGTCTGGTTCTTGGACAAGAATTCATTTCCAAGAAAAGTCTGGCAAGATAATGAAAAATTCTTGAATTTCTTCTGGAATCTGGCACTTTTCGAAGAATTTACTCTCTCAAGTGCCGCAGAAGATGAAGCTATTGTATCCACATACCAGTTCGAATACAGAAAATCCCGCTTAACAGTGGATGCTCTCAAACGCGTGGTGGACTTTGTGACAGCAGCCATTGAGGACAAGAGATGGTGTGGTGGAAAATGGTGAGAATACTGCGCTGGAGTAACTCTAGATGTTAAAAACACTTAACAAAGCTAGCTGGCAGCCTATACTAGAAGCTGTCGTTAAAGTAGGGGCGCCTCGTTATACTACCAGAATAATTCATAACTATTTTTCGGACTATAAACTGAGGTTTGGAAGCGAAAAATACATTGAGGAGTTCAGCATATCAGCAGTGGCTCACCATGGATCAGCTTTAGGCCCACTACTATGAAATCTAATGTACGAAGGTGTTCTGAGACTGGATATGCTTCCTACAATCAAAGTTATTGGATTCGCGGGTGACGTCGCATTGATAATGGTGGAAAAACACAACCAAGATATTAAGAGGATCGCCAGCGAACCAATAGGCAGGGTCAAAGCTATGTTGAGTGTATGAAACTGGAGTTAGCTGAGCACCAAACTGATGTAGTTTTAATAAGCAGCAGGAAAGCAGTATAATCTTTGTACGATGGACTCCTAAAATTAAGATCCTTGAACCAAAGTTATTGGATCCGTGGATGATATCATCGCAGGAATGGTCCCAGAGCACATCCCAGATATTAAAAAGATCACCAGCGAGCACCTTGATGGCTTGATTGACGTCCGTGAACGGGAATTTAGCTAAGCACTAAACTGAGGTTGTTCAAATAAGCAACGGGACGTAGAAATTTATGAAGGTAAATGTTCGGAGATTCTGCATAAGATTTTTGGATCTTTGCACGTTGGCAACGGCGAATATCGCAGGCGATGGAACGATGAGCTGTATGAGCTTTACGACGACATAGACATAGCGCGAATAAAGATCCAGCGGCTACGTAGGCTGGGTCATGTCGTCCGAATGGAAAGAAACGCTCCGGCTTTGAAAGTATTCGATGCGGTACCAGCTGGTGGTAGCAGAGGAAGAGGAAGGCCTCCTTCGCGTTGGAAAGATCAGGTGGAGAAGGACTTGGCTTCACTTGGTGTGTTCAATAGGAGCCGGTTATCACGAGAAAGAAATAACTGGCACGCTTTGTAAACTCGGCCAAAATCGCGTAAGCGCTTATCGCGCCAATTAAGAAGAAGAAGAAGAAAAATGTTCGGACCGTACCTATCAATTCAAAACCCGCTCTTAAATACCTAGATCCGATCATTGATAGTCGTTTAAACTTGAATATGCATCTAGAATATGCTGTGAAAAAGGCAACGAGTACGCAGTCCGAACTGGTTTGAATAATGCCAAACAACGGCGCCTCTGACCCTAGGTAAATAAACTTATAGGGTAGTTAGCGCGATCCTCCGCGGCTCGGAGAACATAAATAGTTACACAAAGAAACAAATAGTCGACTATCACGTAAGCGCTTTGTGGACTATCTGCAGTTGCCGTAAAATTTCCGAAGACGCTTTCTTCGTCATTGCACTAATCAGGGTAGACATTTGGGCTAAAAAAATGTAGAGATTATTTACTTGTATAAGACTATCCGAATACGACGGTAGAGCAAGGCGTAAGGCAGAAAAAGGGCGTCGTTCGATCGCCTTTCTTCTGGCAAGACCCGTGGAACAGATTAGCTAAAGGTATTATATGAACGCATGAGCTAACACCCAACCTAACGACGTGGTTAGAAAGAATCCATGGAGAGCAACTCCCTCCCAAACAAACCTAACTCTATTCCATTCAGAGTACGGGGTATTTAGAATTACCTCCATAGACTTGACCATGACTGTTTGCCAAACTACCCGATCTGCACGGAGAGAAAAGAAGATCTTGGTCACGTCTTATTGGGCAAGGGAATGGCTATTCTTCCGAAACTTTAAAAACCTTGAAAGGGAAAAAAATTTCAGATTGTATGCTGAAACGAGCTGACCAGTTAGGTTAGAATAAATGACCACCCAAACAAGGGCCACCTTGGACAATGAATCAAATGAATCGTCCATTGTGATGCCGTATAGATAAAAACTGGAATGGGAAGAACAAAAACCGAACAGAGAGGAAAAAGGAATAAGGGTCTCTGGATGGGAAGATGAAGACCAAATGGTGACTAATCACATCGCGTTAAGCGCTTCAAGCTGCTGATGGAGTTTACAAGGATAAACCTGAAATATCCGCAGGTGTGGCAAAAAAGTGAGAGCCCAGATATCTTAACTTTAGTCCGACGAGTGCAAGGCATCTGAAAAGAAGGTGTTGCGATGATTCCAGCTCATTCTGCAGACAGCTTCTGCAGAAAGGACTTGAGACAATCCCAAGTCTCGCTGCATGCACTGGTACCTAACAGACAATGCTCGGTAAGCACACTCACCAAATTGGAGAGCTGCGGCTTTGTTAACTGCAGAAGTTCTCTGGCTACAAAGATCTCGCTTTGAAAATCTGCATACTAACTCAGCGCTCGCTGAGTAGACGCGGGGCCCGTCTTTCCAGAAGCAAAGCACAGGTTCTCTAGGGAAATCAGCTTATAACTAGAAGTGAATCTACGCGCTTTTAAAACTCACTCATAATGATCGAAGACATCGACATCATCGGCATTAAAAAGCGCGCTGTTAGTTCGGCCTTTTCCAAACTGGGTAAAGAAGCAAAGCGCATCGGACTGGTGGTGAAAGAGGACAAAACGAAGTAGCTCCTGTAATCAAGCAAACAGTCGGCGCACTAGCATGTATGCACCCTCGTAATGACTTCGAGGTTGTAAGAGACTTCGTTCATTTAGGAACCAACATTAATACCGATAACGAACTCACTCTTGAAATCGAACGTAGAATCTCTTTAGCAACAAGTGCTACTTTGGACTAAGTAGGCGGCTGAGTAGTTAAGTCCTTTCTCGACGAACAAAACTCACATTAACTAAGATTCTCATCATGCCCGTCCTAACGTAAAACGCAGAAGCTTGGGCGATGACAAAACATCCCATGAGACGTCCCTTGGAGTGTTTGAGATAAAGATTTTGCAGGAGATTTTTGGACCTTTGCACGTTGGTGACGGTGAATATCGCAGCTGGTGGAAGAATAAGCTGTATGAGCTTTACGATGGTATAGACATAGCGCAGTGATTAAAGATTAAGCGGCTACGTTGGCTGGGTGATGTCGTCAGAAGGGATACAACGATCTGGCTCCTAAAGTATTCGATGCGGTACCAGTTGGTGGTAGCAGAGGAAGAGGAAGGTCTTCTTTGGGTTGGAGAGATCAAGTGTGGAAGGACTTGGCTTCTGAAAGGGTGGCGTCTCGTAGGCGTCAGCAATAACTAGCAGCTTCTGATCTAAGCAGTCGTGCGACGTAGTACTTTTTCGACAATACCGCGGGCAGAGTGGTAGATTGTGGAAAGGTGGGTAGTAGCTGTAGGTGTAGCTGTGAGGCTACAGGTCGTGCATAATGCATAGTAGTTGGTTCGTTAGTCAAAGTCGTGATTCATCTAGAATCCAACTAGCGCTTCCGCACCATTTTGTTGTCACACCCTCGTTACCAACTTGTTTAACGGTAATTTACAGCATAACTATATCCGTGCGGTTTGAGAACCTTACTAGGTGGCTGACGTCTTAGCCAGACACTTCTTCGAGACTCTCAAACAGTGGTTTGCCATGGGTTGACATTTTTCTCCTTCCATAAGGCAGCGCATGCACCGAGGGTATGAAAAATAGTTCTACTTTGGTTCGTAGTAGTACTCATTTGAGTTCCCTCTTCACGGGCCTCATCCCGAAAAAGTGCCGTGTAACACCCAGCAATTTTTTTTTATTTACCATTCGTAGTTTTAATATTTTTTTTGTCTATTTAAATGATCGATTTACGGTACTTTTCTAACAGCATTTATGCATTTCTACTCTTCACGCTTTTGTCCCATTTAAATGCTGCATTTCATTTTACGAAATTCAGTCTTTTTGTTCCTTTTTCGGGTTCATATTTGTGCAAAATATGCCTGCAAAATCCATTATTAAAACCAAAATGCCACTAAATCACTCTGATATATTCATTTCACCCATTTTATTGCCATCTTTATTGTGTTGCGCGCCTCGCGTACGGCTTCGTGTATTGCCAACTGAAACACACAGAAATAATTCAAATTTTAAATAGCCACACTTAAAGCTGTCATTAAATTTTGAAAATGCAGCAGCAGGCATAGCTACACCACATTGCAATACAATAACAAAAATAGACAAAACAAGCTGCACACCAACACATACATACAGACGACATACATGCATCCGTGCACATTAGCCGTGTCCTGCTTTCGGGCTTGTCCGTCCAATCTGGCTGCTAAATGCCGGTAGGTTGGTGTGCAGCTGTGTCGGTGTTTGCGTGTGTGTGTGTGTGTGAGTGATTGTTGTTCGGCGCGTTGGCGACCGTGCCAAGTTTGCCTGCCACTGACAATGCTCGTTGTTGTGCAATGACTTTCGCTCCAAAACCGACGGAAATGATAAATAGGACAGACTTGGCAAGCGAACGGCCAACCAACCAACCAAGCGACCCAGTGAACGGTTGTGCAAGTGAACGAACGGTGAGCAACAGCTGTTGTTGCAGCAATTTGCCGTTTTTGTTAGTGTTGGTGCAGTTGCTGATTTTGCAGTTCTTGCTGGCGTTGCTGCTGCTGCGACTGCTGTTGTCGCTGTTGTTGTTTGTTGTGCTTTATCAAAGTGGGTCATTTGGCTGTGCAACACAAAACTTCCACACACACACACACACACACACAACCATGCAAATAAATGTGGCAATGTGCCACAACGATATCACTGCCACCAATTGCTGCTCACGCTCGCTCACATCAATACATGCACACCAACACATACATATACATATATACGTACCCACACACCCCAAACACCCACAATCGGAGTGACAGGCCGCACTTGAGCATGGCGAATGAGCTGTTCAACTATCGATCGGCATTGTGTTTGTGTTTACAGTGTGGCTGCCAGCAAACACAACACAACAACAACAAGCGCATTGGTCCACCCACCTTCATTTCGTATTTCTTCAAGCATCGAGCGCCGGAATATAAATACAGGACGTTCTTGAAATGACTTTAACCGACTGGGATTTATTTTTATTCCGACGCTTCAAAGCTTCATCCATTTTCAGGCGATTGTTTTCAACATTGTTTATTATGGCTATGGCCGTTGTTGTTGTAGGTACTTTAGCTTTTACTTTTCACTTGCTCACTCCTTCTTCGCTCCTTGCATCTCTCATTGCTGCGTCTGTCTTATTTACTGGTATTTATTGGTTGAAATTCAATGCAATTCACTTCACTTCGATTTGCTTGGCTTGGTTTGGCTTGGCCTGGCATATCTGAGTTGGATTTCTTAGTGGTGGTGGAGCTGCAGTTGGCAGGTCGGAGTGGGAGTTGGAGCTGCAGTTGGCAAGCCGGAGTGGGAGTTGGAATTATAGTTACTGTGAGTAGAGCTTCAGCTGGTGAGCTGAACCGAACTGAAGCAATCGTAGTTTTCAAATTGTTGTTGGCATAGTATTGTGTTTCAGTTGTTATTTGTATTTGTGCTGTTTAAACACAAGCAAAAGTATTTTTTACCATTTTTCGCCATTGCTGCTCAGCCTCCTCTCAGCTGCGGTGCCATAGTGAAGTGCTTCCGTTTTGATGAAACTATTCCTCCTGGCTTTTTGAGAATTTCGCATTACTGGTCGATATGATTTTTAAATGTTTCTGTTTTTTTCCATTTAATATGCTAAAGGTGCATGCAGATATGGCAAGAGAAGTGTTTTTTTTAACTAAAAAATTTCACTTTTCGCTGTTTGTATTTGAAAAGTGGCTTAGAAAGTGAAACCTACTAAAATGTGTTGAAATTTTAATAATTTTAATATTTTTTCCAAGTTCACTCCTTTAGCTTTAAGATTAATTAAAAACTTTCTATCTGGAATAGAGACGGATTTAAAAATTTTTGAAAAATTAAACTTCTTCGCCGAAATTCACCAAATTTTCATTTTTCAAAATTTTTTAAATTTTTAATTTCTCTATTTTGTAATTTTTATTAAAATTCATGGCCAAATTTTCATTTTTGAAATTTTTTTAAATTTTTACTTTCTCTTTTTCGCAATTTTTATTAAAATTCATGACTTATTTAGAGTCACCAAATTTTCATTTTTCAAAATTTTTAATTTCTCTGTTTTGTTTTTTTTTTATTACAATTCATGGCTTATTTGAGTCACCAAATTTTCATTTTTCAAAATTTTTTAAATTCTTAATTTTTCAGTTTTGCAATTCTTATTAAAATCCATGGCTTATTTAAAGTTATTTCATCTGATAGAAAGCAAAAGAAGAAGCTTTTAGCTCCAGAAGAACTTCTAAACTTCGAAGCTTCTTCGCCAAAAATCACGAAAATTTCACATCTGAAAATTTTAAAAATTTTTATTTCTCCTTAGCTTATTTATTTGCTTTATTTATTTCAGCTAAGCAACAAACCAAAGAAGCTCATAGCTCCAAATGAGGAAAATATATACCCCTTTGGAAGAGTTTTCTACCTAAAAATCACGAGATTCCGAAAATCTTATCCCGCCCAATCGCTAAACTGAAAAAAAAAACAAAAGCAAAATATTCTAATAATAATAAAATTTATATACGAGGTGACGCAAAATTAATCACCCTATCGGTAGACGTATAATTTTTTATAGTGTGGTACTTCACTTAAGACACTTTGCGACCCTTACAGCTAAAGTATACAAACAGACAAAAAATGGAGCGTGAAAAGGTCAAAGTAGTTCTTTTTTATTAAGTAAACAATTAAAAAAAAAAATTGATCATTAATTTTGCGCCACCTTGTATAATAATAAAAAAAATTAACCGAACTTATTTCGCTCAGAAATTAATGCTTCATAGGTATAGGCCCAATTGTAAGCAGCCAGAGAGAAATAACACGACTTTTCTTCCCTCTGTGAATGTCCCGCTTTATGGAAGCAGTGAATGTCAACCCTTGGCTTGGCAACCCTGCCTGGCTTAGACGACCCAATAAGGTTTGAAACCACACGGACTGGCTATAGTTATGCTATAAATAGCTGTTGGTAGCGAAGATGTTGCAACAAAGTGGTGCAGAAGCGCTAGTTGGATTCTGGATGAATCACCACTTCAACCAACTTACCGACCAATAGTCCCTGAACGCAAGGGTATACCTGGGAACGGCGTAGCGCATGTATTGATTAGAGAAACTGCAGTATCGTTATTAGTACGACCCGATTTCTCCTTTCTCACAGGACAACGTACCATCATTTGCTTAGGGCTTAGAAGCGAGTATCTAAGACTGCTAGGCGATGATCTAAGACTGGCACCAAACTGGGGCGCTGAGCCAGGCGCATTCCTTACTGGGCGGGTATATTCAAAAGAGATTTAAGTATTTCATAAGGCTCTGAAAATGGTCCGCTGACTTTTGTCATTTCTGCGACTACACTCCAGAAACTCCCGCACACCTTCTTCTTGAAAGTAATACTTTAGTAAACAGGATAGAGTAGACATTTCAGCCTAGTAGAACCAGGAGAATGATTCCCATAGTTTCATTTGGAAGCAAATTTGATGTCATTGCTCACGCAATAGATAAGTCTAGAATGCATTCAGGGATTCCGCTATGGCGGAAATGGCAACTATTTTCCAAGCGGAAATTTTTGCCATCCTGAAAGTAACGATGGATAATCGATAATATTCGTTCTCTAAAACTGGAAGATATTTAGAGATTTACCAAAGAATCTGTAAATTCTCACAGGACTAACTATCTCTGTCTCTGTCTCTGTCTATGGAATGGAATGCTCTCACAGCGAGAGGAAAAGTGCCTGGCAGGGCAAGAAACCTAGAAAAGAATTTTGGATCGCACGACGGCTCAGCTTGGGCTAAGCTGGAAGCAGGTGAGGACGTTATCAAATAATCGGACGTGATGGAGTGTCGGTGTAGTTGGTGCCCTAAGCCCCGCTAAGGAAGCAAGGAAACAATGATGACAAGGGAAAAGTGGTAGGCGTCGCTGGTGGATGGCATCAACATATGTTGAATGAGTTCTGATATGAGTACCGATAGTGGCTTGGTTAGTGTTGCAGGATATGTGGTTTCGATAGGACAGTGTCATACCGCACACAGCACGGGACAATATGACAAAGTCGCTAGTTAGGCTTTTGAGGCTCTTTCAAACCATTTTTTCGTTTATGACAAGATTTAAACTCTCACATTGCTGAACTTTTTATGTGCAAAACATATCGACTAGTTTTTTTGATTCTGGAAACAATGGCTGATGAACCTTTTTCATACTTCTATCCCTTCATTCAGCTTTTGCTTTTCACAGCTTTTCTTTATTTCTCGGCTTGTGCTACTTAAAGCACCTGGTGTATATAAACAAACCGCTGAGCCTCCAGGTGCTCAAGAGCGAAAAGTAACGCACACCAATAAATCAATAATTTAACGCCGAAAACCTTGACAAAGGTAATACAAAGTTACATTAAACGTGGCAAAATTTACATAAACTTTGGCGGCCACCAAAGCTGAATAGGTTGGTAGCTATCATTTGGGAGTGCGTCGGTTCGAATCGCCATGCATGAAACAGCAAAATAATAAAACAAAAAATTTTCTAATAGCAGTCGCCACTCGGCAGGCAATAGAAAAAATTCGAGTGTATTTCTGCAATGAAAAAGCGCCTCAGGAAAAATATCTGCCATTCGTAGTCAACTTAAAACGGGAGGTACCCCCCTTTTGGATGCACGCCATAAATAAAGGAGGAGAAGCTTGGCCAAACACCCAACAAAAGTGCACACACCAAGTTTTTTTCGTGGTCAAATAATTTTTTTGAAACACAGAAAAATGCAACTTTTGCTTCCATAAAACACAAAAAAAATTTGTAAAATCTATTCAGCTATTAATATTTTCGCGCCAGCCATCTGGTATGGATGTTCTCTGATTCTCTCTCTTAGATTCTTTAATTTGACCAGCTTACTGAAAGCACTTTCTCTACCTCGTCTGATGGCTCCTTGAGGCAGTTTAGTCTGCGCAAAAAACTCCCACAGCACCATGTCAAACAAATTTTCCTGGAGCCATCAAATAGTTCATTAGCACATCTGTGCAAATCTGAGATTTAAAAACCAAAACAACAACTCCTACAACAATGAGAGTTACTTAAAGCAATAAAGTATAATGAATTTGGGTTTTCGTGCTTTCCCCTCAAAAGTGTGAGAACTGGCAGGAGAGGTCATGCGGTCGTATTGAGAGCAGAATCGTGTACTCAGCTGCGTGTGAGTGAAAGCAAACTTAATTTGTTTTGCATTTGCTGTTCACCAACTTGTGTGCGTGTTGTTGCTTTTGTCTAATTTTACTGTTTTTTTTTTTTTAATTTACTCCTCTCTCTCTGCTTTCATCACTTGCCAGTTGCATTGTTTGCGTTTCGCTTTCTCTGACAAGACAATAGTGTCAGCAGCATTATTTGTCTCCTTAACACGTTCACGCCGGCGCGTACCACCGGTGGCCCGCACAAGTCTGCTCCATGGGGCGGCGCGTACCACCGGTGGTACGCACAAGATTTCTTCATGGGGCGGCGTGTACCACCGGTGGCCCGCACAAGATTGCGTCATCTGGCAGCGCGTACTACCAATGGTACTTTATTAGACGGTACCTATGAGAAGATTTTTAGAATTTTAATTATGTGGAAATAATTTCCATAAAGTTGAAAATTAAAAAAACAAAAATTAAACGTATTTTCTTTGAAAATATTTATTGTTAACTGTATTGTTATTGTCAAAATATTGTTACATCGCCTCTGTGGAAGTTTTCATTAAAATTTTACGAAAAAATAATAAACAATAATATATTTTAGACATAATTTTAGTTCATCATAACATAAAATGAACATAACATCAACATAATAATTCAATATTAAAAATATAACTAAAATTCAATAAAATTAAAATAAAAATTCAATATTATATAGGTTGAAACTTCATTAGTCATTGATTTCTATGCAATTTGTTAAAGCACTTTAGGCAAAGTGCTGGCTGGCCCTCGCAATGCGTCTAAACTCTTGTAGATAAGTTTTTGTAGCATTCTAAGCAACGTTTGCGGAATGCTCTTGCCAATGCCTTGTGTAATTGAAGAACATGCTTATGCGATGGTATTTCATTTTCATTTGAGGTTCCTTCAATAGCCAATTGGTGGTTGCTAATATCTTCCCAAATTGTAATATATTCATATGTGTAGTGCCCCATTTGTTATGGATATACCAAGCATTCACTAGGGATCTACCACATATTAATTGTATATTATTACAATTTTTCGGTACCATTTAATGGTTTTTCGTAAAGAACTATAATACGCAGAGAATTGATCTGATAGATCAACACCTTTTTTTGCAATATTATAATCAAACACAGAATCTGGCTTTACTTTTCCATGTTTTCCCCCTCGCTAATTTAGAGTTTTGATTCTTTGTAGTACTTAACATACACACAGGTCTGTTGTCAGTCGATTTCAGAAATTTTACACCTTTACGATTTTCAAAACGTTTTTGTTTTGCCGTGGGTGGTAAAAATTCTTTGTTTTGTATGTTTCTCTAAAAGTTCTTCAAATAAAGGGACGATTGTATAGTAACTATCGGTAAAGAGTATTCGGCCCTCAAATAATAATCCATTTAGTAATCTCATCACTACGTCGTGAGCATGTGATTTCTCTATTATCGTTTCATTCTTTCCAGCATACATTTCAACATTATAAGTATATCCTTCGACGTTTGCCCGGAAGGTATTGACGAAATTCAAGACGTCCTCTCCATGGGACCATGGTTTCGTCAATTACAATGTCTTTGCCAGGATTAATAGCATTTTTATAAGTATCTAGAATTGCTTGTACAATATTTCTAATTTTGTTCAAGCGATCCTGAGTTCTTGCCGTAACGTTGTTGGAAAAGTGCAAATATAATATTTCAGGATTGATAGAAATCGGTCACGTTTCATTGATTTTTTTATAAGTTCGTTCCTGTATATACCCTTTTTAGACCAATAACATCTTATTTCTGGGACTTGGTTTACACCCATTATAAGCAAAATTCCAATAAACGTATTCATTTCTTCTTTCGTTACTGGTTTCCATTCCAGTTGATGTAATCTGTTTTTATATGAAGACTCATTTATGGATTGTGCAGCATATGTATTAGTTCCTTCAACTATCATATTCAATATATTGTCCGTGAAGAAAGTTTATATAAATCATAAGGACTATTACAATCCGTACCTTCAACTAACAACTTTTCTTCTTCAGAATATTCATTTTTTACTGCGCTTCCATTTCTTATTTCTTGCCATTCATTATCTTCTTCTAAATATTCATTGTCTTTCGATCTTGATTTAGTTGTCCTGCTGATATGCAGAACTTCGTCAGACGAATCACTTACTTCCATTTCCGTTTCCATGTTATCTATTATTATATTATGCGCAAGGAATTAAAACTAATGGAAAATGCTAGAAACATTTACACTTACAAAAGTGAAATGAATTCGAAGAAAACTCAGCACTATTCTTTGTTCCCAGAAAAATTCAGAGGATTCACAAATGATAAGAAGAATTCACAATAACTTTACCCCGAGATTCAGTTTATACATAACATCAACAACGTTAAAAGAATAAAGCCATAAACGACTACCCTTACGAACAAATTTCGTTTTATGACCTGCAATCGCTCCCGTCCGATAGAGCGAAAAGATGTAAACATTGCCGTCTGTGGGCGAAGACCATGAATTAGAGCGCCGTCGTGAACGTGTTAATTTAGTTATTGCAAATAAAGTTTGATTCTGCTAAACAATAACAAGAAGGAAGAACAAGTGCAACAACACTATTGTTGGTGGCTCAATTGTTGGGCTTTTGCATTATGTTAAGAGAAATTTAATTTTGCACATTTTCTTAAGTTTGCCATTATTCTAGGCATTTTGTCTATCATTGCATTTTGCCTGTTATTTGTAATGCATATTTGTTTTGTTGTTGTTTTTTTTTTTTGCTTTGTTTTCCTTGTTGTGATTAGTTTCAAAATTAATTGAATTACTTGGACAGCATCAGCTGCAGCTGTCGAAGAGGGGAACAAAGGGAATCGGTCCTCTTCTGCTAAAGTTTTGGGTAAATTGAAGGGGTAATAAAAGCAGCCTGAAAAATAATTAAATTTGATGAATCCTTCTGTTTTGCATAAGTTCAACTTAACTTTGCAATATAATCACAATGACAATAAAACTTTAACAACACTTTTTAATTTATGTGACCTGATTTTAGTGGCAATGGAAACTTATGTACATGAAAGTTGGCCTCTGAAAAGTAGGGTTACCTATAGCTTGAGCAGTTCATGGTGGGAGATAAATCTAATGCATAACACCTGATTACGTGAGCCGTATTATGGAATAGCCGTAGATTTAGCAACAAATTTTGAACATTCTCCGCATTTCTCGCTAAACAACTAACTGGATCGAATTCGAGCTTATTCATGAATGAATTCTGAATGGTTGGAAAGACTGAAGTTTGAAGAATATCAAAAGCAAATGTAAGTTCAGTGTAGAAAAAGTTTTACTCCATACATACATATTTAATAACGATGTATAGAGTAGTACGTATATATATATATATATATATATAATTGGCACGTAGACCCTTTTTGGGTGTTCGACCGAGCTCCTCCTCCTATTTGTGGTGTGCGTCTTGAAGTTGTTCCACAAATGGAGGGACCTACAGTTTCAAGCCGACTCCGAACGGCAGATATTTTTATGAGGAGCTTTTTCAGGGCAGAAATACACTCGGAGGTTTGCCATTGCCAGCCAAGGGGCGACCGCTATTAGAGAAATGTTTTTCTTAATTTTGCCGTTTCACCGAGATTCGAACCTACGTTCTCTCTGTGAATTCCGAATGGTAGTCACGCACCAATCCATTCGTCTACGGCGGCAGAGTAGTATGTACTTCAGTTAATGTATTTCATAAATTGCATTTAAAATTCTTTCGAACATGTGGCAACCCTATTGGAGAACACCTCAAAAATAAAAATCGTTCAATCCCTCTTCGTTTGACAATACTTCTGGCATTTTTGTTCACTCATTTAATTAATTGCATTTAAAACCTTTTCAAAAGATGAAAACCCTATTCAAAAGTGTATCCAAAATAAAAATCATGCAAATCTCTTTTGTTTGGCACTCATAAAGTAATATTTCTGTTAACTTGTATAATAAATTGAATTTAAAACCCCTTCCAACAGCTGGCAACCCTGTTCAAAAATGTATTCAGAACAAATATTATTTATACCTCTTGCTTTTCGCACTCATATAAAATTATGTCTGTTAACCTATTTAAAGATCCATTCTAACAGCAGGCAACCCTGTTCAAAAATGTATTCAAAACAAATTCTATATACTTTTGCGTTTGGCACACTTATTGAAAATAGTTTCAAATAGCTGGCAACTCTATGCAAAAATATCTTCTAAATCAAAAGCATTCCTATCTTATTATTCAAATCTATTTCGTTTTGCACACATATAGCAGTATTTCTGTAAACCTATTAAATAAATTTAATTAACCACCCTTTTAACAGCATCCATTCTTAAAATACGTATATGCTAAATAAGGTTTATTAAACTTCTTTCAATTGACAGCAAGGGTGCATTGTTTTAATAAATTTAATTTATTTATTAATTATTATTAGTTATTCAATTTAGTAAACTTAGTAAACAGGAGGCAACCCTAGTCCAAATGATATTCGAAACTAACACTTTAAAAATCTCTTTTTTTTCACAATTCATATTGTTAAATTTCCTTTATTTTATTCAATTTTAATAATTTCAATTATTTGTTATTAGTTATTTAATTTATTAAACTTAGTTTTTTCCAGGAAGCAACCCTATTCCAAATGATCTTCGAAACCGAGATTTTTCAAACCTCTTTTCTTTGACTTTCATATTGTTGTATTTCTTTTTTTTTCACTTTTACTTGAACTTAATTTTTAAACAAAAATATTTTCGAAACTAAAATTTTCCACACACTTTTCCTTTGACATGCTTATTGTTAATAAGGTTGGCAAAAAAGTCTTGCGGTATTTCCGCAAGCTTGTCTTTGCAAGCGCGTAGTTCTAGTTGTATTCGTCGCATCGGTTCACGCTAGAGCTTTTTGGAAAGCTCTTTTCACGTGCTAACACGTGTTTGATTAATTGTTGTTTGCTTTTAGTCGTTCGTGAGTTATAGCGTCGCAAACATGGAGCAAAATAAAGAGAAAATACGGCGTATTTTACAGTACTACTACGATAAAGGCAAAAATGCATCTCATGCTGCCAATAAAATTTGTGCAGTTTATGGACCCGATACAGTTTCCATTTCCACCGCACAACGATGGTTTCAACGTTTTCGTTCTGGTGCAGAGGTGATCGAAGATGCGCCACGGTCCGGAAGGCCTGTCGTCGAAAATTACGATAAAATCGCTGAATTGATCGAAAGAGACCGGCATAGTAGCAGCCGTAGCATCGGCCAAGAGCTGGGCATGAGTCATCAAACCGTTATAAACCATTTGAAGAAGCTTGGATTCAAAAAGAAGCTCGATGTATGGGTGCCACACGACTTGACGCAAAAAAACATTTTTGCCCGTATGGATGCATGCGAATCGCTTCTGAATCGCAACAAAATCGACCCGTTTTTGAAGCGGATGGTGACTGGCGATGAAAAGTGGGTCACTTACGACAACGTGAAGCGCAAACGGTCGTGGTCGAAAAGCGGTGAAGCTGCCCAGACGGTGGCCAAGCCTGGATTGACGGCCAGGAAGGTTCTTCTGTATGTTTGGTGGGATTGGCAGGGAATCATCCACTATGAGCGGCTCCCCTATGGCCAAACGCTCAATTCGGACCTGTACTGCCAACAACTGGACCGCTTGAATGCAGCACTCATGCAGAAGAGCCCATCTTTGATCAACAGAGGCCGAATTGTCTTCCATCAGGACAACGCCAGGCCACACACATCTTTGGTGACGTGCCAGAAGCTCCGGGAGCTCGGATGGGAGGTTCTTTTGCATCCACCGTATAGTCCGGATCTCGCACCAAGTGATTACCACCTATTTCTGTCCATGGCGAACGAGCTTGGTAGTCGGAAGTTGTCCACAAGAGAGTCCTGTGAAAATTGGCTTTCCGAGTTTTTTGACAATAGGGAAGCGAGCTTCTATAAGAGGGGCATTATGAAGTTGGCATCTCGTTGGGAACTCGTCATCGAACAAAACGGCGCATATTTGACTTAAATCGCATTATTATAATCAATTTTATGAACAATTGAAAATTCTATAAAAATACCGCAAGACTTTTTTGACAACCTTATATTTTATTATTTTTCCTTGAACTTAAATCTTCCAATAAGTGGCAACCCTCCAAAAAAATATATTTGAAACTAAAGCGTTTCACGCATCTTTCTTTGAAAACTCATGTTGTTATATTCCCTATATTTTATTATTTTTCCTTGAACCTAAATCTTTCAATAAGTGGCAACCATCCGAAAAAATATATTTGAAACTAAGATTTTTCCCATATCTTTGACACTTTTATTGTTTTATTTCTTATATGATGTTTATTTTTCCTTGAACTTAAATCTTAGACTGAGTGGCAATCCTCCGAAAAAATGTGTATATTTGAAATTAAGATTTTTCACACATCTATTCTTGGACACTCATATTGCTATATTTCCTATATTTTATTATTTTTCCTTAAACTTAAATCTTCTAATAAGTGGCAACCCTCCGAAAAAATATATTTAAAACTAAGATTTTTCACACATCTTTTTTTTGAAAACTCATGTTGTTATATTCCCTATATTTTATAGTTTTTCCTTGAATTTAAATCTTTCATTAAGTGGCAACCCTCCGAAAAAATATATTTGAAACTTGGATTTTTTCACATATTTTCTTTGATACACATATTAATATATATCCAACATTTTGTTATTTTTCCTTGAATTTAAATCTTCCGGTAAGTGGCAACCTTACGAAAAAATATGTATATTTGAAATTAATATTTTTCACACATCTTTTCTTGGGCATTCATATTGTTATATTTCCTATATTTTATTGTATTATTTTTCCTTGAATTTAAATCTTCGAGTAAGCGGCAACCCTCCGAAAAAATTGTTTTTTGAAACTAAGATTTTTTAAACCTCTTTTCTTTCACATTCGTATTGCTATATATCCTTTCTTTTATTCAATTTTAATAATTTCAATTATTTGTTATTAGTTATTTAATTTATTAAACATAGTTTTTTACAGGACGCAACCCTATTCCAAATGATCTTCGAAACCGAGATTTTTCAAACCACTTTTCTTTGACTTTCATATTGCTATATTTCCTTTATTTTATTATTTTTATTTGAATTTAATTTTTTAAACAGGTGGCAACCCTCCGAAAAAATATTTTCGAAACTAGGATTTTCTACACATATTTTCTTTGACACTCTTATTGTTATATTTCTTATAGTTATTATTTTCCTCGAACGTAAATCTTCGAATAAGTGGCAATCCTCCGAAAAAATATGTATATTTGAAATAAAGATTTTTCACACATCTTTTCTTGGAAGCTCATATTGTTATATTTCCTATATTTTATTATTTTTCCTTGAATTTAAATCTTTGAGCAAGTGGCAACACTCCGAAAAAATATGTATGTATATTTGAAATTAAGACTTTTCACACATCTTTTCTTGGAAACTCATATTGTTATACTTCCATTATATTATTATTTTTCCTTGAATTTAAATCTTCGAGTAAGTGGCAACCCTCCGAAAAAATGTATTCGAAACTAAGATTTTTCCCACATCTTTGACACTTTTATTGTTATATTTCCTATATGTTATTATTTTTCCTTGAACTTAAATCTTAGACTGAGTGGCAATCCTCCGAAAAAATATGTATATTTGAAATTAAGATTTTTCACACATCTTTTCTTGGACACTCATATTGTTTTATTTCGTATATTTTATTATTTTTCCTTGAACTTAAATCTTCGAATAAGTGGCAACACTCCGAAAAAAGACGTATATTTGAAATTAATATTTTTCACACATCTTTTCTTGGACACACATATTGTTATATTCCCTATGTTGTATAATTTTTCCTTAAATTTAACTCTTCGAATAAGTGGCAACCCTCGGAAAATATATATTTGAAACAAGGATTTTTTACACATCTTTTCTTGGACATTCATATACAATGTATATTATATGTTATAAATATGTAATATTTTTAACTGAACTCAAATCTTCAAATATGTGGCAACGCTGCGAAAAAATATTTTAGAAACTAAAATCTCTTGAAGTTTGTTTTTATTCGATACCTGTTTTGTAAGATTTGATTGAATCTATTAATTTAATTTAATTTAGTAGGTGGCAGCTCTCTTAAAAAAGTAGCCCCTTTTTCAATACCAGGTCATAAATTATCCAGGTGAAAAATTTCATGCGTTATTAGAAGCTTATTTAAATACACAAATAATGAACTCCCATTCCAATTACGCGTTAATTTGAAATTAAAAAAGCCCCTCGAACTTGAAGGACCCTATACCACGCTCAGCAACATGAAGTTACTGCCCACTTTAATCGCGCCTAGCACAGTAAATATGGTGGTTGTTAGACGCAACTTAAATCACTTAAGCACACACTTAAGTAAAATACACACTCAGCCCATTTAGACTCTAGGCATTTGTCAAGTGTTTATTATTGTTTTTTGTTTCTTTCCATTTTGTTCTGACACAATTTTGCTTTTATTTACTCCGCTGCTACATATTTACCAGTAATTTCCAAAACCCTCTTATGTTTTCATTACATTTGAGGCGACTTTTATTTTGCACGCCATTTCGCTCTACTTTCACTTTACATTTCAAGTGGTACATATCTTATTTTATTTGTGGCAATGTTGCAACACCCTGACAGAAAGCACAGAATTTGCGGCTGACAATTAAGTCGAAAGTAAGATAAATTGTTTGCTTAATATGAACAAGGAAAATTGTCGTCGGAAGAAATCAACATGAAAATGAAATAAATATGCATACACACACAGATGTGCACCCACACGTATACACACACACATATATACATCATATATACATATACAATACAAGTGCAGATGCGAAACGGAGTTATAAATGTAATGCCCTGTGTGAAAAATGATCATCAAATTACAATTTACTTTCAGAGTCATGTAAAATATTTGAAAACATGTACGCGATATGTAATTTTAAGGACTATGAAACAGAAAAATTAAAAAAAAAGCCTTTCTCGTCTCCTAACCCGAAACAATATCTGTGTATGTATGCGTGCGTGTTCATATGTGCTCTTCTTAAATGTCTAAGCGAGCATCTAAGCGCTATTAAAGTAAATTGTCATTTGCCGACTGGCTTCTTAGCAGAGCTTCTGCTCAAACCGAATATTAATCCCATTTCAACAAACCACACAAAACAAAAATGGCGCCAAGGCAACGATACGAAAACGATTCGAAATGCTGTAGCCTCCGAACAATATGCGCCTAAGTGCGAGTAGCAATTCCAGTGTACAACAAATGTGACGCCATTTCACATTTAATGTATCTTAATTTATTTTGCGGCCGATTCATGCACAAACACATGCACTCATACATATTTATATATATGTATTTGTGTACAAGAGTATGCGACAGATTCTAAAAGCGTCAGATAAATGCAACTAATATCTCTTTCACAGCTCAGCCATACCACACAAACATACACACATACACTTGCAGAGCTGCTGAATTGTTGATTGTTTCTTTGGAAAATTGCCACTTCAAATGCGCCGCCTGCTTATCGCACTCGGATCCGTTCCACGCGCCATACAATCGCCTCCACTACTGCTACTAAATAGAATTGAAAGGCGCTAGTCCATATTTACATTAAATCGTTTGGAATTATTTATGGATCATAAACGGTGACAATTATTGCAAAGCTCTGTGGAGAGTGCAGAGTGTGTGCACTTTGGGCAAGATAGCGAGAGCAATACACACACATAGACACATATAACGTAGCAGTAGAGCTCTGAATGTATGTGTATGAGAAGAAGGAAATCTCGCAAGCAGCGCAAAGTGGAGAACGCCTGAATTTCGACTGTTAGATAGGCTCATAATAAATGAGGCAATACTGAAAACATTAAGTTTATTAGCTTAGCTAAAACTCTATACATTTGCGTTAAATATGGTCGACTAGCGTAAGGATGCAGGATATTCGTGGAGGAGAGATTTGGAGTTATGCGAAATTTCTAAGAATTTTTAGAGGGTGGTAAAAAAAATTAAGCGAACTTAATCGAGAGCATTTAAAGTGCTCGTTAATTGTAGTTTATATACTATAGAGTCTTATAAGTACGAGGTTATATTTTGAGTTCTAATTAAAGCACATTTTGTATTGAAATTTATTATCTTTTTACTAGCTTTCATACCTAGTATTGGTTCCACAAATTCTAAATGATAAATAATGCGTTAAAAATTTCACCTGCGAGGGCGTTTCTTATAATCGATTCTTTTGCTGAAGTTTTTTATTGAAATTTAAGAGCAATTAAGACAATTACCGATCGTCATCTCTCAGAAATCTCCATTTGCTTCTGGTTTATTTATAGAGCCCGCGAAAAAATTTCAAGCCTTTCACGAAATTTATAGGAACTCGAAAAACGTTCATGGAAATTTCCAACATTTTAAACAGAATTTAAAAAAAAAACTTGGAGGCGCAGTTTAATAGCCCTTGAAATTTCCATATGACAAAGTTTAAGTTTCAAATGGCTCGACATTCTCGTTGATTATTCAGAATTTTTCCCCCCAGCCCTATTGCGTATATTTGCTTCACATTCTCACCAAATGTTTGAAGATTTTTTATTTGGAAGTATGGCGTTTTATACGAGAAAGTCATTCGAAAGGTATTTTGATGCTGAAGTGGGAAAAATTTATGAAATTCCAAATAAAGTGCAAGCTTTTAGCGGCTCCAATTTGAAGTAAATTTATTTTAATTTCCTTCCCTGACGGTATTGCGCATTCCATTCATAAAAACTCAAAAAATGTTCATCAAAATTTCAAACATTTTAATCATAATTAAAAAAGAGAAAAAGTAGTTACGCAGTTTTATAGACCGTTCAATTGTAGTACAATAAATTGCAAGTTGGAAGTGATCGAAATTCTCGTTTAGTTTTTATTATTTTTTCCCTCAGCTGTGATACGTATTTACTCCCCATAAAAGAAAAAAAAAAAAAATTTGGGGACTTGTTACATGGAAGTGTGGAGTATTTTTATTATAATTATTATTATTATTACAAGAAAGTCATTTCAAAGGTATTTCGATGCTGAAGTGGGAAAAATTTGTCAAATTCCAAATAAAGTGCATGTTTGAAGCGACTCGAAATTCTCGTTCATTTTTGATAATTTTTTCTCCTAACTGTGTTGCGTATTTTCTCCATATAACCCGCAAAAAATGTACCATATTTTTGTAGCTCATCTTTGTTTTGGATGTTTTGGTTTTTCAAAGGAAATATTTTTGAAATAACTTTTCAAAAAATTTGCTGTCTTAGTTTTCATAGAGAAAAACTTCTGTAAATTTTTGCGTTTAATTATGAAATTTACACAATTTTTTTTTAATTGCAAAATTTACATAAAAATAAAATTTAAGCTTTTTTAATTCAAAACTTTTTCAAAATTCAAACTTTCATAATTGGAAACTTTTTTTTCGCGACATTTAATACTTTTTCAATTTTGTTTTGCTCTCGAATAAATTTTGCGAAAGATATTTTTACTGATTTTGTTTTCATTTAGATGAATTAAAATAATTTTTTTTAATCTACATTTTACGTTGTTGAAGTTTTGTTTGGAAAAAATTTAGTACTCTTTTTTTAAATTTTGAACAAGGCTTAAAAAATTTTTCTTATAGGAATTTTCTTTGGGAAAGAAGCTTTTGAATTTAGTTTTCGAAAGATTTATTAGTCTTTCTTTATATTTAAATAAAACTAAAATTCCAACCTTTTAATATTAAAATGTTCGAAGCTTTTTTGGAAAAATTTAATTCTTCTTTAAAAATGGTTTAAAACTTATATGAATATCTTCTTAAAAAAAAAAAGGATTTGGAAAAAAGTTTTCGAAATCTAGATAAAAAAATGTATTCTAAAATAAGAGTAATAAATAAAAATTAACCTTTTCGGTTTTTAAATTTGTTTTCTTATAAAAAATTTTTTTTTTAATTTTTTTTTTATAAAATTTTTTATATAAGAATTTTTTTCTTATAAAAATTTAATACTTCTTAAAATTTTGACAAATGGTTTTAAAAATTTGTATATATGAAATTTTTCTTTTTCCTTATCGATTTTTCGAAAAATATTTTAAATTATTTTTTTTTTATATAGAAAACTAAAAATTTTTTTAAATCTATGTTGTTAAGGTTTTTTTTTGGAAAAAATTTGTTTGAAAAACTTAGTACTCATTTTTAAAAGCTTCAAAAATTTTCCATGTAGAAACTTTCTTTGCAAAAAAGCTTTTGAATTTAGTTTTCGAAATATTTATTTAATACTTTTTTTAATATTTAAATGAAAATAAAATTCCAACCTTTTAGTTTTAAAATTTTCGAAGTTTTTTTTTTGGAAAAATTTAATACTTGTCTAAAAATGTTTTAAAAACTTATATATATGAATATGTTCTTGAAAAAAAAAAAGATTTTGGAAAAAAGTTTTCGAAATTTATATAACAAGTATATTTTCTAAAATAGCAAAAAAATTATAAATAAAAATTAATAATTTCGGGGTTTTGAAATTTTTTTTTGAAAAAACATTGTCGAAAAATTTAATAATTTTTAAAATTTTGACAAATGGTTTTAGAAATTTGCATATTTGAAATTCTTCGCTTTGCTTTTCGATTAATTTTTCGAAAAATGTTTTTACTAATTTTTTTTTAATTTACATAAAAATAACATAATCCTTTTAAAATCTACATTTTATGTTGTTGAAGTTCGTTTTTTGGAACAAATTTTTTCGAAAAATTTACTACTCTTTTCTAAAATTTTGAACAGAGCTTCAAAAATTTTCCATAAACGAATTGTTTTGGAAAATATCATAGCTTTTGAATTTTATTTAAATAAAAATAAATTTCCAAACTTTTTAATATTAATATTTTCGAAGATTTTTTTGGAATCATTTAATACTTCTCTAAAAATGCTTTAAAAACAAACAAAACAAGATTTGGAAAATATTTTCGAAATTTAGATGAAAAAGATATTTTCTAAAATAAAAAATAAAAAAATTTTTTTTACAAACAATTTTTTTTATACAATTTTTTTATATACAAATTTTTTTTTCGAAAAATTTTTAATTAGTTTTTTTTTAATTTAGACAAAAATAAAATGTCAGCTTTTTTAAAATTTACATATTCAAATTTGAATTTTTTTCTGCAAAGTTTTTCGAAACCCCTAATACCTTCCGCTCCTTAACATTTTCGGTTTTGGAATTTTTTTTTATTAATTTTTGTTTTTTAAATTTTTGTTTTTTAAATTTTATTGTATAACATTTTTTTTTAATTTTTTTTTATAAAATTTTTGTTATAAAATGTTTTTCATAAACTTTTTTTATAAAATTTTTTATTATATTATAAAAAATTTAATACTTCTTAAAATTTAAACAAATGGTTTTAAAGATTTGCATATTCAAAATATTCCTTTTTGCTTTTTGATGATTAAACATATTATAATTAGTTTTTTTAACTTAGACAAAAATAAAATGCCATTTTTTTTGTAATTTACATTTTCGACATTTTCGAATTTTTTCGAAAACCCTAATACCTTCCTCTCCTTGATGCTTCTCTGGAAACAAGCTTTTGTGTAAACTTTTCAAGAAATGTAATACCTGGTTTTGTAAAATATAGCTAGAAATAATAAGCCACCTTTTTTTGAAACTACATTTTGGGTTTCTGAATTTTTTTTTCGAAAAATCCAATACTGCTTTTTCTTCTTTTTAGTTTTCTTTTTTGTTTTTAAATAAACCCTTCGAAAAATATTTTTACATATTTCTTGAATTTAGATAAAAGTAGATATTTTTTGTTTAATTCACATTATGGTTTTAGAAGTTGCTATTATTTGGATATTATATTTTTCGGGAGAAAACGTTCGAATAAGTTCTTGGAAAATTTGAACGCCTTATTTTCCAGAAACAAATATATTTCTAGGTTTTTCAGATTTTTTGAGCTAAACTTTTATCATAAAAACTTTTAATTTTTAATCTTTATAAAATAAAAAAATTGGGTTCTTAAAATAAACATATATGTAATTCCGTATTTTTCCGCGTACAGTAACTAAAATATGTCATTAAAATATTGGACCATTTCAACTTTAATAAGAATTTTTGTATGACAGGTTTTTCCCCACAAAATCATAGAAATTGTAAGCCGAAACACATTTTTCCATTTGGAAAAGGTCAGGTTCAGCTGATGTTCAATAAGTTGTGGAATTTCTCATTTTCATTATTTTTTTCCAATTTTTTGTCCTTCCACGAAACAGTCAAATGTCTTGCGCACCCAGCAAAAGTGTCAATCATTTTTCCCTATTAGGACCCTTGCGCTACATTTAATTTGTGTGCGTGAGTGTGTGCTTGTGTGTGATGAGGCCGTTAGGTATTTGTGCGTTGTATGATTGATGAACAGTAGACCTGAATACATCAAGTCAACACATAGACGCTGTATGTAAACGCATAACTAATTTGACAGCGACTTAATGCCCCTTAAGTATGTCAGTGTTGTAGTCATTCAAGTTGTAATGAGAAATTTAGTGGCCATACTGAACGCACACTCAAATCTGTTGTGAGTACACAAGCAATGTGCGTAGTTTATTGTATTTGCAGTGTACCTATATATATGTATGTATATGCATGTGTGTGTATGTGTGTAATACGACATGATTATTACATATGATATGGTTTGATGTACGATTGGAAGCTGACAAGAGGAAGAAAATATTGGAATAATGATGAATGGTGGAGTGAGTTCGGGTTGAACTTATTTGTATATTGAAAAGGAATGACACAGGGTGTAAATTAAGGCTGCTATGCGGGAGTAAAATAAAGGTTTTCTTCTTCTTAATTGGCGCTATAACCGCTTACACGATTTTGGCCGAGTTTAACAAAGCGCGCCAGTCGTTTCTTTCTCGTGCTAACCGGCGCCAGTTGGACACACCAAGTGAAGCCAAGTCCTTCTCCACCTGATCTTTCCAACGCAGTGGAGGCCTTCCTCTTCCTCTGCTACCACCAGCTGGTACCGCATCGAATACTTTCAAAGCCGGAGCGTTTGTATCCATTCGGACGACATGACCCAGCCAACGTAGCCGCTGGATCTTTATTCGCTGCGCTATGTCTATGTCGTCGTAAAGCTCATACAGCTCATCGTTCCATCGTCTGCGATATTCGCCGTTGCCAACGTGCAAAGGTCCAAAAATCTTACGCAGAATCTTTCTCTCGAACACTCCAAGCGTCGCTTCATCGGATGTTGTCATCGTCCAAGCTTCTGCGCCATACGTTAGGACGGGCATGATGAGAGTCTTGTAGAGTGTTAGTTTTGTTCGTCGAGAGAGGACTTTACTACTCAGTTGCCTACTTAGTCCAAAGTAGCACTTGTTGGCAAGAGAGATTCTACGTTGGATTTCAAGGCTGACATTGTTATCGGTGTTAAGAAAATATCATAAAGCAAATATGAGAAAAAAAAGTATTGTAGTCTACACTCTCCTAACGAACACCTCCCATAAGTGGACATCTCCCATAAGGCATAAAATTAAAGAAAAATTTTCTAAAATAAAGCACTTGCGCCTAAATTCTTCTATTTTCAAGTGAACCTCATAAAATAGGTCTATGAACTTGATTGAATACCAGGTCTTATTTTCTCTATATTTGTATGTCCGATTTTACCCATATTTAGAATATATCTCATAAATCTAAAGATAAGTTAAAAGGTTTACAAAAATGTACCGACTGGGTGACATGAAAATATGGATGAACATGGGCGGACAAAGAAAAAGAGAGAGATCCGAGAGAGAATGAGCGAGAGAAAGAGAAAGAAGAATACATATCTAAACAAATTCTCAACATTTGCAGAGAATACAAATAGACAAACGGAGAAGGGTCGACCGGTGTAAGTAAACGCCGGACACAAACCGTGGCAACAACGCGCACTACTCCGAGCGTTTATCACCCGCACAAACGCAGCTATTCCAGGACCTCAGCAATGGCACAAATTACCGCAAGGCAATACAGTGTTATTTCTCACTAGAAATTAGCAACCAGAAGGAAAAACTCAAAAAAAATAGCCTAAAGCGTATCTAAGATATATATAAGGTATAGCTCTCTCTCTCCTTTTCCTTCACGTTATACCTTGTTTCTCTCTCTTGGAACGAAAATGCCCAAAACGTTGCATGGCCTTGAAATTTTACTCTCTTTTTTCGCGTCCTTGACGGACGCCTAAGAAGCTTCACTTCAAAAAGCAGCTTTTCTTTTCCCTCTCGAATGCCGAATCTGGCCCGCGCTCAGTATCCGGTTAAGGACAGTTCCAAAATTCTACTCTCCATTCTCGCTCGTCCATCGACGCCTAAGAGTTTCACTACAAAAAGCAACTTTTCTTTTTCCTCTCTAATGCGAAATCCGCCCGGCCCTCAGCATCCGGTTAAGGAGAGTTCCAAAACCTCCAGAGACCCAGTCGCTCATGTGCAGAATGCCTGTGTTCAGTGGTCATGTTACTCAATTCCCGGTTGTTCAACTGGCTACCTCAGTTCTGGACAATTGGGAAACTACTAAGGCTAAACAACCTATACTAAAGTAGTTTACAATTAGGAGCGATTCCTCAAGTAATCTGTCCGATCGAACAGTAGTCAGCAACGCGGTCTATCCCACGAACGAAGAGGACATCTCTTGACTATTCGCAGTGCCCAAGAACCAGACTGTAAAGCTCACAATTCATCCGAAGATCACAGATCTAAAAACTTAATCAGATGACGCCCCAAAGAAGCTTGTGGCGGCCAAACCCTGGAGCGGAAGACAAAATCGGGTTTTAAAAACTCAGTCCAGTTTGTTACGAGCTAAGCAAACGTGACTCGAATTCTCTTTCTACACGAGATAAGATGCTGATGAAGATGCATACTTTCCAAAAGTATGGAAATACGGAAGAGAGGTGCAGTATGTTTTGAATACAACGGTAGTTGAACGCGAAGATTCCATGAAAACCTGTCAGAAAAAGAAGAAGGAGACTATATCTCCTTTGCAAATGCTGAGACAGTCTTCAAAGTCCAAGGCCTCAATCGAAACAAAGCCTTCGGAAACGAAGACTGCCCTCGACTTCAGATCTTCGACTTCGAAGGCAGCAGCATTGGCAAGGAAAATAGCAGGCACAGCGTCGAAGCGTCAAATATCCGGCATCTGAAAACAAGCCCATAAAGCCATCTTCTAGCCTAAACTCGAGGCTGAAGCTACAAGTAGCCATTATCGAGCGTGGTCAGCCAAAAGGAAAAATCTCAAATGGCAAATGGAAACTTTTGGAAGAGAAAGTAATGAGATTTAAACAAGCAACCTAACCTAACCCATTTCAAAATTAATTCAAAATAAATTTCTCTTAATAAAAATAGTACTTTGCAGTTATATTTTATTTAATTTTTTTTTTTGTAAAACTGTCTTTAAAAAAATTTTATAAATTACGTTACCCATAACTTTTCGAAATCTTGCTCTTTAAAATCTTACCAATTTCAACACAAATAGAGTAATCATTCTGCACTAACTTTTATCAATGGATTACTCGACTTCTGATACCCACACACAAACACTTACAGGACTACAAACTTACACATTCACAGATGCACTTACCCATACTTGAACGCAAATTATGCCACTTTAAATGTAAATTATTTTATTAACTATTTTGTAGAGCAATAACCGTAGTGACAACAACCAGCACACACATACATGCATATAAACTGCATATGTAATATGCAAATACTTACATAGGTAAGTACAGGGTCCGCCATATAATTTTACGGAATTAAAAATGCTATAAAAAAGAGACTACTCAATATTTTTCCAAACTGTTTTTTTTATTTTGAAGTACAATCCTTCCGGTTAATGATGGAACACAACTTCATTCATATGACTGCCTCGGCTAGCCATGCACCATCCCAAACGGCGTCATACCAAAATTCGTCTCAAAGATGTCTCCGAAATGTCCAATTGTTTAGAACGACGGTGAACTGATGTTCCTGGTGATTTACGAACACTCTCGGCCACAGCAGCAATATTTTCGGGTGTACGGTTTTTGGTCGGTCACGCGTTGGTTTGTCAATAAGCAGCCCAGTTTCTCTTACTTTTTTCGCAAAGTAACGCACATACGCTTCATTCGGTGCTTTTCTTCTTCCCATTGCCGTACGTAATTTTCGTGTACACATTCTGCAACATTACCATGATTTTCAAAGTAATGTCGCAATATTTCCCAGCGTTCTTTGAGCGTATACACAACCATTTTCGTTCAGCGGAAGAATAAAACTAATTTTCTGTCAAATCAGATGACAGCTAAGTGTTATCATTCTTGAAATAATAGCTAGTTCAAATCCGTAACGATAGATGGCGGGCCCTATACAAGTACACTCCCAGGCGTCTGGGCAAAGACAACCGAAGCAGTTGGGACAAAAAGCAGAAGCCATCGCAGTACAGGAATTGGCAGTGATGCTCGGAAGCACTGAACATTTTCGTTGTTTTAATGACATGAATTGACATCGATATTACATATATATATATATACATAAATACATATTACTTATATACAAATGCATATGTGACTGAGTTTATTACAGGGCTTGTGTGTGCGCCTGTGTGTGAGATGAATCACATGGCCAAGTACAATGGCCAACATTGTCAGAGCCCATAACAGACTACATCTAATTGTTTGTGCTGATTTGGTGGCCGCTGACAATTGTTGTTGTATGCTGCAATTTTGACAAGCTGCTATCGGTGTGCTACATCAACACCAAGTAACTTTACATGCCAGCCAAGATGGTTTCACATGCACGATAATGGCGTCGGGCAATGACATTGATGTCCTATGCTCTAAGGTAAACGACTACCTCGCCTGCCTTTCTAGCTTGTTCACTGCGAGGAACTTTCAACTTTCCCCCACTAAATCCACGGCGACCCTCTTCACCACCTGGAAAAAGGAGGTCAAGCTGCAACTTAAGGTAAAAGTCTATGACACACCAATTCTGACGGTTAACAACCTCAAAATATTGGGGTTTGATAGCTTGCTCTCCTTCTCAGCGCACACAACCGCTATTTCAACTAAAGTACAGAATCGCAACAGGGTCCTCAAGTCGCTTGGGCAAAGTCAAGAAAATGTTGCTGTCGACTTTCAAGGCAATAGGCCGACCGATTCTAAACTATGCTGCGCCTGTCTGGTCACCTGGAACCAGTTATTCGCAGTGGACGAAGCTTCAGACCTGCCAAAACACTGCAATAAGGACAGCCACAGGATGTCTCATGATGTCCCCGATACAACACCTACGCGGCGAGATCCATATGCTGCCTATGAAGGAGCATAACAAACTGCTCAGCAAGCAGTTTCAGCAAGGGTGTTACCGCAGGCCTCACCCATGCAGACGCCTGCTTGAGCCCGAACCACCTCCCAGGCACATCAGTGTACAGACAGACCATAAACGACATTCATCGGGAGACCATTACTACCTGCCCAAGCTCCCGACCCCCAAATGCCGTTATCGGAGTCCAACCACCACCCATCTCAGACGAAGAGCTCCAACTTCCCCGAGCGTTCCACGTAACCTTGGTACTATTACGTTCTAGATACTGTAGCAGGTTAAACTCCTGCCTATCCAGAATTGACCCCGATATACCAAACATAGGTTCGGTATCTGTATATGTATCTGTATCTGTATCTGTATCTATATCTGTATCTGTATCTGTATCTCTATCTGTATCTGTATCTGTATCTGTATCTGTATCTCTATCTGTATCTGTATCTGTATCTGTATCTGTATCTGTATCTGTATCTGTATCTGTATCTGTATCTGTATCTGTATCTGTATCTGTATCTGTATCTGTATCTGTATCTGTATCTGTATCTGTATCTGTATCTGTATCTGTATCTGTATCTGTATCTGTATCTGTATCTGTATCTGTATCTGTTTCTGTTTCTGTTTCTGTATCTGTATCTGTATCTGTATCTGTATCTGTATCTGCATCTGCATCTGTATCTGTATCTGTATCTGTATCTGTATCTGTATCTGTATCTGTATCTGTATCTGTATCTGCATCTGCATCTGCATCTGTATCTGTATCTGTATCTGTATCTGTATCTGTATCTGTATCTGTATCTGTATCTGTATCTGTATCTGTATCTGTATCTGTATCTGTATCTGTATCTGTATCTGTATCTGCATCTATATCTATATCTGTATCTGTATCTGTATCTGTATCTGTATCTGTATCTGTATCTGTATCTGTATCTGTATCTGTATCTGTATCTGTATCTGTATCTGCATCTGTATCTCCCTCTGTGCCTGTATCTATATCAATGCCAATAACTGTAACTGCACCCTCACACACTTCTCAACGCCAGCTCTTTCCTCCTGGTAAGAACCCGGAACAATTCACTTACATTCAGTGAGATAATTGAAAGCATAAATTTAGGCGCATCAACTAGACTTTACACTTCACCAAGCGCATAGTTGGCTAAGAGATACATCTTTCTGCATTATTTATGTCTATGTCCATTTTATGCATTTACATACGTACAAACACACATACACACGCATATGCAAATTTAAATTATAATGAAACTTAATAAATTGCAAGCCCACAGCTTAACCTGCTCACAGTCCGTTGCTTTCAAATAACGTCTAAGTAAACTAATTCTTTGCAATGACTCATAAACACACAGGCAAAGGAAGAATTTGTTTAAAATGCTCTTAATTGATTGCCATTTATTAACAGTTATTTCTTGGTTAGTGCAACTATTCAGATATTTCTCTCATTTATAGATTCGAGTTAGTTTATTATCGGCATGAAACGCTCCTCGTGTCCAAATTGAGCGCTCTCAGGCGATTTGAAATTGTGATTAGGTGTAGCATTTTAATTTAGTATTCAAGCAGCTGCTGAAATTGAAGCACAACAGTCCGGTCGCGATACGACGAAGGCCCTCTATCTGGGTCTTTTTCGATAATTCCGAATCAGAGTTCGGTGTGGTGAATTGGGACTACAGTTACAGACTTTTGCTGCATTGGTGCCGGCTATAATTTATCACAGAATTATGAATGTAGTTGCTCATGGATAACAATATGAAATTTTTTAAGTTGGTTAGGTTCGGCTAGGTTAAGGTGGTTCTCGCTTCAGAAGGAGGGTAAGGAGTGACCAATTTGGACTTGGAATCACATTGTGAAATCTCTAGTGTGGTCTTAAGTGTCCCCCTTTAATTCCCAATGGGGTGAAACCACCTCGTCACTCGGATAAATGATAAACTATTTTAAATTTCTGCAATATGGAGGCAGCTATCGCCCTTCGTAACTTGGGATTAAAAACTATTTTCCTTAATACTCGCGTCACTTGTGGATTTCGTTGGAAACTGAAGGGTTAAACGGGTTTCTATTCGATCAATTTCCAGGAAATGCTGTCTATAGGGCCATGTTGCCTTTGGGCACAACGCAAGCCATGTAGGTCCGTGAAGAAGCCAGAGGTCGAAATACGTGAGCACGAGGAGTTTGAGATGATGGCCAACAGGAAAAACGCTCGAATGTTTGGCGGCTAACTGAAGGATTCAAAGCCGGTGCATTTTCCTGCAAAAACAAATACGGCGATCTAATGACTGACATCCAGAATGTATTTAAATTATGGAGGGAGTACTTCTCGAACTTTTTTAACAGCGACAACTGCGCATATCAAACAGTCGTTGCGCTACCCGACCATGACGAGGTGAGAAGTGCAACGGACTACCGGCTGAGCTATTCCAACATGGCGGCAAGGAGGTCGTATGGTGCATGCGTCAGCTCTTATGCAAAATATGGTCGGATGAAAGCATGCCTGCCGATTGGAATTTAAGAGTGCTCTGCCCAATTGTGCCAATTATCGCAAGATCATTCTTCTAAATATCGCCTGTAAGGGTTTAGTGAGCGTATTGTGTGAAAGGCTAAACCCCACCATGAACCAACTGATTGGACCTTATTATTGTGGCTTTAGATCTGGAAAATCCACCATCGATCAGATATTCACAATTAACCAAGTCTTGGAAAGGCGCTGTTTGGTCATATTAATTGTATATGCGGCCTTTTGATCCGCCCCTGCATTGCAGTCCCGCAATCATAAACATCAGGTGATTAAGGGGACCAAATTAGAATTAGAACCTTTAGAATTAAGTATGTGTGTATGTATATAAGCATATCTATATGCAAAATAAAACAGTATACTTTTGGAGTTCGTTGATTTATAACGTTTTTCTCAGCATTGCCTGTACAGGCGCCATGGAAGAAAAATCAGCATACACCATATTTTTGTCGATTTCAAAGCTGCATTCGACAGTACGAAGAGGTGTTATCTGTATGCCGCGATGTCTGAATTTGGTATCCCGGCAAAACTAATACGGCTATGCAAGATGACGTTGCACAATACCACCAGCGTTGTTAGAATTGAAAAGGACCTCGCTACCGTGCGACTTCTTTAACCTGATGGTGGAAAAGATCGTACGAGCCGCAGAACTTTATCACGCAGGCACACTTTTTTATAAGATCGGCAATTGCTGTCGAAGAACCAGCGTTAACACCGATAAAAATATCAACCATGGAATCTAACGTAGAATCTCTTTTGCCAACAGGTGCTACTGTGGACTAAGTATGCAATTGAGTAGTAAAGCCCTCTCTCGACGAACAAAACTAACACTCTACAAGGCTCTCATCATGCCCGTCCTATGCATGGCGCAGTAGTTTGGATCTATGACAATATCCGATGAGGCTTTCCTTGGAGTGTTAGAGAGAATATTTTTGTGGAAGATTTTTGGATTTTCCATGTCGGTAACGGTGAGTTGCAGGTGATCTATCAATGAGCTGTGTGAGCTTTACCACCCCATAGACATAGTGCAGAGGCTACGTTAGCTAGTCGTGTCATTCAATCGGTTCTGAAAGTATTCGATGCCTTACCAGCTGGTGGTAGCAAAGGAAGATTAAGACCTTTTCCTACTCAGCGTTGGAAAGATCAGGTGAGGAGAGACTTGGTGTGTCTAAAGGGGGCCGGTTAGTACAAGAAAGAAATGTCTGGCGTGCTTTGTTGAATTCGACCAATATCGTTTAAGCGGTTATCGGGCCAATCAAGAAGAAGAATTTACTTTTCCTTTTTGAGAGAATGTATGAGTTAATATTTTTGTTGTTCTTTACGGTATATACCTATGAAATGAGACTTTTTTTTCAATTTCAAACGTTTATTAACAAAAGCTGGTTACAAATTTAATCTTCAAAATAATAGTCATCGCTAGCGACACATTTTTCCCATCTCTCAGGCAAATTGTGGATGCCGCGCCAAAAAAATTGGCCGTCTTTGGCCACAAACCAATCATCGAGCCATTTGTTGGCTTCTTCGTGAGAATTGAAGCACTGCTCGGAAAGTGCGTGGCCCATCGATGCAAAGAAATGATGATCGGAAGGCGCCAAGTCTGGTGAGTATTCATCAGGGGTTCCCAATTGTGCGTCTCCACCAATTTCCGGGTCGCTCTTGTTCGATGTGGCGGTGCATTGTCATCAAGAAAAATTACTTTGTGACGCCGATCGGCATATTCTGGGCGTTTTCGGTGTATAGCGCAGTTCAAATCGGCCAATTGTCGTTGGTAGCGTGCACCGTCAACTGTTTCACCTGGTTTTAATAGCTCGTACCAAATCATATCCCGCTGATCCCAGAAAACACACAGCATTGAATTGCGGCCGAAGTGATTTGGTTTGGCCGTGGTTTTTGGCTTGTGGCCGGGCGGACCATACGATCGTTTACGCTTGGGATTGGAGAAATACACCCATTTTTCATCTCCCGTAACGATTCGATGCAAAAAAGACTTCCTTTTGAACCGGGAGAGCAGCATTTCACAAGTGGTCTTTCGATGTCCGCAAATCGTAGTTTGAAGGCACGAAATTTGACATTTTTAAGAGCGACAAAAATGCATTGTTGTATGAAACGTAACAAACAATGAACTGAATATTATTGGGAGATGACAGACGAGAAAAACAAGACATTTGGGAAGGTTTAAAAATACTCCTAGCGACATCTATGGACTAATAGCTGAACGTCTCATTTCATAGGTATATACCAATAATTTATTTCGGAAATTAATATTTTATTTTGGTATCATTTTATTGCACAGAAATCATTGAAGCATTGGTAGTGCAGATATAATTTCAAGAGAGGAGGAAGTATTTTACGGAAAATTACTTAATAATATCCTATGGAGCACAGATACATTTGTGATATGGCATAAGAATAACTCGAAAGAAATGTGTTTGTATTTGTAGACGTTGCAACATATTTACATATGTGTTGTATTTGTACATGCCACCAGGAGACAATTTGCATATGTAATTACAAGATATTGAACAGTCAGTTGGGCAATTCATGGGCGGGCGTAATTGGCCTACTTGCCTACTTAGAAATTCATGTAAATGCACATAAAAACACACACACTTACTTGTGCTTCGGTTTATAGAAAATGTATATATGTATGTGTATGAATTATATTAAGTTTGCAAAGCTTAACTGCATATTTACTTGCCCTAAGCCAAGATGCTTATAAGTGAAGAATGGCGGTGGCTGGTTTGCATATTCGAAACAAACTAAGCATTTACATTTCAGATTACATTTGCTTAGATAAAATGTTAAGTAGGTTTATTGGTAAGTCGTTTTTGTTCAAAAAATACGCTATATTTTATTACATAAAACTTGCAAATGTACTGCTTCTAATATTTTAATGTTAGCGCTTAGATAAACGCCCACCGAGATTCGTGTGTGTATGAGCGCCAAAGTCGTAAGCATGCAAAGTGGCCTGGTAAGGTTGTGGTGTGCGTAATGTCGATATATTAAATAAAATATTAAACTACTTGTATCTGGCCTGTGGCACGCAAAGCCGATTAATTTTGCTAATATATCAATACGTACAGGCAGTGAACGCTTGCAAATGGCTAAACAAACGCCGCTTTGTGTACCGGTGTTTGCTTACAAGCCTACTTACTGTGTCATGCTAATATATCAGCTGTTACATTTACCGTTATTTACCGCCCGCAAACAAATCAAAAACACTTTAAAAGTCTATCAAAAAACCGAAGAGCCCAAGAGCCATAGGCAAGAAGAGAGGATAGCGCGCCCAATGTAGGCGTCGTTTACCGTTGCAGAGGTGTATCGACACACGAAGATGTGCATTTGGGCGAGTGTGTGTGTGTGTATGTGTGCGTATGTGTGTATTTGCATGCAAACAAATCATATATCTTGGCACAAAAATACACACTCAAAGGGAAATTCAACAGCAGCTGTGTGGCTTGGGTTGCTTTTTTTTATTTTTTCTTCTTTGTGGCAGGTAAACCCATTTTACTTAGTGGCTACGTGGTTGTGTGTGTGCGTATGTATATACCAGCAAACATTTTATTTCATTTCACTTTATTTTATTTTATTTTATTTTATTTTATTTTATTTTATTTTATTTTATTTTATTTTATTTTATTTTATTTTATTTTATTTTATTTTATTTTATTTTATTTTATTTTATTTTATTTTATTTTATTTTATTTTATTTTATTTTATTTTATTTTATTTTATTTTATTTTATTTTATTTTATTTTATTTTATTTTATTTTATTTTATTTTATTTTATTTTATTTTATTTTATTTTATTTTATTTTATTTTATTTTATTTTATTTTATTTTATTTTATTTTATTTTATTTTATTTTATTTTATTTTATTTTATTTTATTTTATTTTATTTTATTTTATTTTATTTTATTTTATTTTATTTTATTTTATTTTATTTTATTTTATTTTATTTTATTTTATTTTATTTTATTGAGCTTATTTTATATTGAGGCTAATCATAGAATATATCGACGCCATCATCGAAATCGTGGTGTGGGCCCGGCATTTGAGCGCTTACTGCATTAGCGAAATACAGTAAATTACCAGGAGCCCGTTTGGAAATGTTGCAGAAGGCTTTTCTCAGCCAGAAATTCGACGTACTGGCACAAAGTCACTTCTCGATTGAATTTGACGCCTTTTTTGGCAAAACGTAACAAAGTCGGCCGCCGTTGCCGAATGAGTTGGTACGTGACTACCATTCGGAATTTAGAAAGAACGTAGAATCTAATTTCGGAGAAACACAAAAATTAGGAAAATGTTTTTTCTAATAGCGGTCGCCCCTCGGCAAGCAATTGCAAAACTCCGTGTGTATTTCTGCCCTGAAAAAGCTCCTCATAAAAAGTATCTGCCGTTCGGAGTTGGCTTGAAACTGTAGGTCCCTCCATTGAAGAGGAGCTCGGCCAAACACCCAGAAGGGGTATATAAATATATATATGACGAAGTTGATTCATTTTTGAAGAGAGTACTAACTGGCGATAAGCGTGTTGGAATCGCTGCCAAAGGACCAAATATGGAATTCTGATCTCTATCACTAACCACTGATCTCGTTGAGATAATCTCTCGATCAGAAACAAGCAGCATTAGGCGAATAGGAAAGATAGGTACTCTTTCAAAAGTGACGCCCAGATGTCATTAGTGCATAATTCTGAGATCACACCTTATTTTTATGTATTTTTTGACATTTATTCAGTAGGCTGGTGCAGAATTTTACGCGATAGAAAAACGCGTTAAAATTATTGAAATTCCTTATGAAAATGCTCGATCATTAAGAACAAAAGAACGCAAAATTCGTAATTTTTTGGTGGAAGTTATTGTCCGTATCTCACCTAAAACCAGTGTGTGCTTTTAAAACTTTTCGAATATCTCTGATATCTGCAGAACTGAGATCTTCGAACTCATTAAAAAATTGTTCACCTAGAATAGCAAATCTCCGTCTTGATAGAGCAGGACAGTGATTCTGTACGTATAGCATTTAGAGTCAGTCACAGATGACGAGCGATTTTGCAAGTGGCTTCATTACGCTATCTTTCGTTTCCTTTCCTTACGATTTCTTCAAGGATGAGTAGCTTACATGTTTGTAAGGGTGTACCTATGACATTGTCTATATATATACTCATCGGGCAACTTGATGCCGAGTCTCGCTAGTTCATCAGCTCTACAGTTACCCTCAATGTCGCGATGGCCAGGAAACCATGTTACCTTTAGGTGAAATGACTCAGCCACCTCGTTTATTGCTCCACTGCGTACGTCATATTTTGCCTGCAGATCTACCGAATGGAAGTTTAAAGTCGCACATAATGCTTTCGATGGTGTGGTTGTCATCACACCGGTTATCAGAAGAGATACTAGTCTTTGAACCATGTCAAGTTTTTTTATGTTCACACCCATTCCACCATATTACAATACCATAGTAGGGAATTGGCCTAACCACGGCTGTGTAGAGCCAATGTATCATTCTGGGTTCTAGTCCCCATTTCTTCCCAATTAGCCTTCCGCAGGAGTACATTGCGGTCATAGCTTTGCGTGCTCTGTCTGCGACTGTGAGCCCCCAATTTAGCTTCCAGTCCAGTATAAGCCCTATATATCCGAGTGTAAAACGCGTTTTTCTATGTAGAGCAATGCGTGTGCATAGGAAGTGTTCCACGGTTTCCCATACTTCTACTGGAGTTCTAACGATGAGTGGAAAATTACAACTATTGCCTCAATTTTTAAAAATAAAAATTTTATTTTCACAGTAATTTGTTTGTCATTATAAAAAAAAGCTAAAGTTTCGAAAAGCACAGATTTAAGGTTTGCTGTTATAGCGGAAAGTGTGACTTAACAACCTTCTACAGCGATGTCTTAACGATCTCAATAATTAAGAATTCATGAAGCGACTGTTTGGCGGATTTGACCTGTAGATTTGCTCATTGTGGACATTGTAATTTTTCACATACAATTATCAAGATCCGCACTCAGAATAAAATTTGCAAAACCTGAAAGAATCTAAATTTTTATATATTTTATTTTAACCCTCCATTGGCCGACTTGAGCTACCAGGAAGCTTCCTTGAATTAAATTTTCTATCGATTTATACACCTTTTAGAAGGACCATGAGCAAATCAAAAAGGCCAGACCCGTGGCACTTGAAAGGCACTTTATATCCAAACTTTTTGCAGGAATAATAAAAGAAAAGATGTACTTTTCTATTTAAAGTTTAATTTCGCCACATCAGCATGGATTTGCTACTGGTAGGTCAATAGTTTCCAACCCAGCTGCCTGTGATGAATATTACTTTTCAACCTACACTCAAAGATTTCAATTCCACTGTGGCACCAGGTAAATAACTACGAAATGAGACGTTCAGCGATTAGTTCGTACATGTCGCTAAAAGTATTTCTAAACCTTCCCAAATGTCTTGGTTTTTTCGTCTGTCATCTGTCAAAAATATTCAGTTCATTGGCCCTTATTATGAGTTAGATTCGATCTTCGATATTCGTTGGTTGTCGAAGATCGAAAATCGAATGTCAATTTGGTATTATGAGCGGTGCAGCCCTGTCGAAATTTTCGTTGAATACCGAATTTAGAGTCGAATGCAATTTTGCTTTCGATTGTGTAGCGTATTGTGGGTAAACTTGTTAAAATGTAAGTTGTTTGCGATTATTTATGGTTTTACAGTAACCAAATAATAAATATATACTAAAATAATTTTGTTAATTTTATGCATGTCGAAAGTCGTGAGTACCAAACAGCAATTAGAAAGGTTAGTTTCATTAATGGAAGAGAATCACATTTCGCAAAAGGGATTTGCACCAAAGTTCAAGCAGCAAAAAAATGGGAGGAATTTACAACGGAGCTGAATTGCTTGGGACCACCAGTTAGAACGGCAGCAAAATGGATTAAGGTTAATAATGGTTTTTTTTTGTGATGTTTATAGAAATACATTTTTATTTTCCCTTGGCAGGCTTGGGCTGAAATACGTAGAGGAACTGAAATACATATTTTTTACGAATGACGAATAATTGAATAAAGAAAATTTATAACAAAAATAAAACAGAAACTGTGGCGTAAAGGTCTCTATTTAATACTTTTTAGATTTTTCTATAATATTCTAAGAATTTCATTTCTTATGTTTTCTACTTCTCCGTTATTTGGCTCCACTTCAATATCTTCAGCATCATCGTTGAGGGTCTCATCGGATAACTCTTCATCCGGAAGTTGAACATTATAAAACAAGCAAATGTTGTGCAAAGCTGCACACACATTAATAATTTGTGTTGCTTTTTTGGAGAATAGTGAAGAGCTCTTGGCTCGGGTGCACTGCTGCAACTGGTTTTCTGTACTGGACAGTAGGTTCATAAACGCCTCTTTAGATGATCTAAAGTTCTTTAAAAATCTGTAAGGAAATTTCTGTAATATTAAGTACGTCAACACATTTTGAAAATTCTAAACGTACTCAGTGGAAGCCATTTCAAGGGGGTTGGATGCGCCCCTCAACTGTTTTCTACTTCTAGCTAGTTCCGCTGAACTTTCTTCGTCCGATAAATCGTCGAACCACAACTCCGTTGTACTCATTTTCACAAAAAATACTTTTTTTAACTTTTAAAATTGTTATATCAGCTGAGAAAAAATTATCTATTGTAAATGCGTCGAGCGATCGAAATTCACAATAGTCCTATTCTTCAACGAATGAGCACCATAATACCAAATGAAAATTCGTTCGATCAGCACTTTCGACTACAGTCGAAGATCGAATGTTGCTCATAATAAGGGCCATTGTTTGTTAAGTTTCATACAACAATGCATTTTTGTCGCTCTTAAAAATGTCGGCTTTCGTGCCTTCAAACTACGATTTGCGGACATCGTTGATTTTCTGTTATCAATTGAAGAAAAACGCTGCTCAAGCTCATCAATTGCTTATAGAAGCTTATGGTGGACGTGCTCTAAGTAGAGCACAGTGCTTCAGGTGGTTTGAAAAATTCTGAAGTGGTGATTTTAGCGTGGTGAACGAGGACCGTGGCCGACCACCGAAAAAGTTTGAGGACGCCGAATTGCAAGCATTGTTGGATGAAGATGATGGTTAAACGCAAGAAATGATGGCAGAGCAGTTGGGAGTGACCCAAAAAACCATTTCCAAACCTTTGAAGGACATGGGCATGATTTAAAGGTCGGAAGAAGGCTGCCGCATGAGCTGACAATGCACCGACACATCGACCAAGAGCGACCCGGGAATTGGTGGAGACGTACAATTGGGAACCGCTGATGCATACTCACCAGATTTGGCGCCTTCCGATTATCATTTGTTTGCATCGATGGGCCACGCACTTTCTGAGCAGCGCTTCAATTCTGACGAAGAAGCCAAAAATGGCTCGATGATTGGTTTGTGGCCAAAGACGGCCAATTTTTTTGGCCCGGCATCCACAAATTGCTTGAGGGATGGAAAAAATGTGTCGTTTTTCTTTCAATGATTGAAATCTTATTTGTCCGATAGACGATGTGAGGTAATGATTGAAGGTGAATATTCGAATCTTCCATTGTATCTTCAGTGTCTTCAAGGGCGCCCCAAGGTAGTATTTTAGGAAGTGTACTTCGTTCTATTTACCAATGACACTAATATCTGTTTTTTGTTTAACAATTCCTTTTATGTAGGCAACAAATACGGGTTCTAGCTGCCCTGATACCAAGAAATATCTAATTATTTGCCATCGAAAACTCCCCTAATCCGCTTAAATTGTGGGAATTAAGTATAGTAGCTTTTCCGCGTATGAGCCGATCGTCCAGTGACCGGAAAACACAGCTACAAGCATAGAAATAGAATAGTGTGGAGTCCCCAGAACTTTCTGAGTCCTGCGTCTATTGCATTGGGACCAAAGGGTTTTCGAAATAGCACATGAAGAAATGGAGATCCATCCAATAAGTTGTTCAATTCGCCCTTGTAACTGTCAGTGGAATGCCGTTGACCAAGTAGGAGGTCTTCCAGACCAATTCCGTGCCCTTCCTGGCAAGTTCATCGGCAGTTTCATTTCCCTCTATGTTCCTATGTCTTGGAATTCAGATCAGAGAACTGATACCTGCGCTCTCAAAAAAATTTAATCTACTCATAACACGAATTGACTAGTTTGGATCTGCGCCATGTTATTTCCGAAAAAATAGTCAAAATCTTATTGGCACTGCTCTTCTTCCTCGTCTTCATATTTATCATCTCTGAAGCATTTTTTCGCATATTCAATAATCGCTAGCTCTGTGCGGTCCCTATTTGTTTACTGGGATATTTCGCATTCACGTGTTTGCGCGTGTGTCTGTGCGTGTGTGTGTGTTTTTAATATATCATTGTGTTTAGCAAAGCTGTTTGTCATAGACGCCTTGTCTTGTGTCTTTAGGCCACATAGTCAACATTATTAATGGCTTGTAGCGCATTGTGGCCTGAGCTTAGACATCCTTGAGCTACCTCTAGCACCATCGGCAAGTATTTATGCTAACCTAGTTCTGCCACTTTCCGTTTTCTTTTTTCTGCAGCTACGCTTTTTCCACCTACATAACTTGCATTTTCTCTTTGTCTCAAAGCTCACGCATAGTTTGCGCAGCACTCGACGTGCTTGGCCCACTTCGACGCTGGGTGGCGCATGGGATTTTCATAGTAGGAGCTGGCTTGTGTTCATAACAGCGTATAACAGCCTGAGGACGACGATTATCTAAACACTCAATATGGATGTGGGTATGTATGTGTGTGTGTGTGCAAATTCTTCGCTCTTGCAAGAGCTCGCAAATATATGCGCTTTGAAGAATTATGTATTCACTTACGCATACAATTTTGTCTTCTTAGATTTTGTATGTGTTTGTGTGTGTAAGTGCGTCTCAGCTCTACGCAGGCACTTTAATGATTTTCTCATCAGACGTCAATGTTTGCATGGCTGGTAGCCTTGAAAACACACGAAAGTGATGGCAGTCATCGATAAGCGCCACCTTTTTTGGTCTCACTCAAAATTATTTATTTCTTTGAACAACGCATAAGAAAAACCTGCGTATTATCTCAGCAGAGATTTTTAAGTGATAAAAAAATGTCTACACTAAACATTTGCCTTGCCTTGCTTGTATGGCTGTGTGGGTCTGTCTATTTGTGTATGGATATATGTAAGTATGTATTAGGGTGGTCCAAAAATGCATGGGAAAAAATTTATATTAAAATTTTTATGCTGCCGCCCCCCATAATGGTAAAGAATGAAAAATAAAAAGACCCGTATTTTTTTTTTTTTTTAATCAGACCATATTTAATGGTGCCGCCGGGGCTTTGAAATATCCCATGTATTTTGCATGGGAAAAAAATACTTTTTCGTAGATTTCATGTAAAAACCTGGAAAATGAATATATTTTAACCGGATACCTCAGTTTCTCTTCATAATTGGTCAGGGAATAACAACCAATTATGAAATAATTCATTTTTTTGTATTAACTATTTTTATAGAACCCCAAAAAGCCCCCATAAAACGAAAATCTAAGAAAAAATCGAAAAACAATATTTTATGTTACTTTTATGAAAATAGTTAATACAAAAAAAATTAATTATTTCATAATTGGTTGTTATTCCCTGACCAATTATGAAGAGAAACTGAGTTATCCGGTTAAAATATATTCATTTTCCAAGTTTTTACATGAAATCTACGAAAAAGTATTTTTTCCCATGCAAAAAACATGGGATATTTCAAAGCCCCGGCGGCACCATTAAATATGGTCTGATTAAAAAAAAAAAAAATACGGGTCTTTTTATTTTTCATTCTTTACTATTTTGGGGGGCGGCAGCATACAAATTTTTTTTGGACCACCCTAGTATGTATGCATATTTGGATGTATGTATGTACGTATGTATGTATGTATGCATGTATGTCTGTCCAATTTTCGTCCGAATTGTGCCTGTATAAACATGATAAGCCTTTAACAGCTACTCACTACGATTTCCCTGCATACCGGCGACCCACTTTAATTTGCCTATAGTTCGTTAATTTACAGTTTTGTGTACGGCTTTTGGGCGCTAAGCTCTTCATAATTCAAATTAGACATAATTTATTGCATAATTAATCAAATGACATGATAACATACTTGCAAATAGAGCATCAACACACAGCTGTGTTCGAGAGAACTGCCCAGCTGGAAGTTGATTTCACTAATCCATAATTAACCCGTTGTCCGACGCGTGGACGGCAAAAAGCGCTTACTTTTCAAAAACATCCAAAAAAATTGTTAATACTACGTAGGAGATGCATATAAATTTACTGGCCAGCCTATAGCTTGACAACACATTCAGTGTGGATTCGCTCAGTTATTGCGTCGCTGTTATAAGAGGGAGTCGTTTTAAATTTCAAAGGGTATTACATCGTTTCTCCGCCACTTTGAAAATGAATTGTCAACAAGAAGCTCGCATTACGCGTTGGTTGAAAGAAGGAAACGATGCCGAAATAACTTACGGCATCAATTTTGGCAATGGTATGAAGAATGATTAACAATTGAAGGTGTTTCGAAATATTTTTCGTTTCAGCATAACGTTAAGGATAGTTTCAATTCTGATGGCTGGTTGGTAGGTGTTGATTCACCAAAAATCCAATTAGTGCTTCTATTTTATTGTCATGTTCTCTCTACCTACAAGTTATATGGGCTATCCCTTCATGGCTATATCCAGTCACTGCAGTTGAGAAACTTTATAAGGTTGTTTATGTATACACCGAACAGCGTTTTCAAAAAAACAATTTTTTTAATAAGATAAAAAATGTTTCTTTTACTGAGATAAAATAAAAAATTAATAGTAAACCATTTTTTTTTTATGGAACAAAATAAAAAAATGTATTCAGATAAAATGTTTTTTTCTTTTAATGAGACAAAATAAAAAATTATGAGACAAAAAAAAATTATAATGAGACAAAACCCTTTTCTTTCTAATAAAATAAAAAATTCTACGACAAAAAAAATGTTTTTGTATAATGAGGCCAAATAAAAAGTTATGAGGCAAAAAAAAAAATTTAATGAAACAAAATTTAAAAATTTTTTTTTAATGAGACAAAATAAAAAATTATAAGACAAAAAAAATTGTTTTAATGGGACAAAATAACAAATTATGAGACGGAAAAACTTTTTTTTAATAAGATAAAAAATTATGAGTAAAAAAAAATTTTTTTATGCGACAAAATAAAAAAATTATAATGAGACAAAAAAATTTGTTTTTCTTTTAATAAGACGAAATAAATAATTATAATTAGATAGAAAAAAAAAATTTTTTTATGGGACAAAATTAAAAATTATAATTAGACACAAAAAAATGTTTTCTTTCAATGAGACGAAATAAATAATTATAATGAGACAAAAAAAGTTTTTGTTTTTACTGAGACAAAATAATAAATTATGACAAAAAAAAAAAATTTTATAATGAGACAAAATATTTTCATACTTTTTTAATGAGACAAAATAAAAACTTATAATGAGAGAAAAAAAAAATTAATTCTTCTAATGAGACAAAATAAAAAATTATAATGAGCCAAAAAGAATGATTTGGTTTTTACTGAGACAAAATAAAAAATTATGACACAAAAAAAATTTTATGAGACAAAATTTTTTCATTTGCTTTTAATGAGACAAAATAAAAATTATGACACAAAAAAGAATTGTATAATGAGACAAAATTTTTTAACTTTTTTTTTTTAAAGAAAAAATAAAAAATTATAATGAGACAAAAAAATGTTGTTGTTTTTACTGAGACAAAATAAAAAATTATAATGAGAGAAACATTTTTTTTTTTACTGAGACAAAATAAAAAATTATTACACAAAAAAAACCCAAAAGAATTATAATGAGACAGAAAAACCTGTTTATAATGGGACAAAATAAAAAAATTATTAGACGAAAAAAAAATTGTTTTATTGATTCAAAATTAAAAAATGTTGAGAAGAAAAAATTTTTTTAATTCCTAAAATTAAAAATTCTAAGACACAAAATATTTTTTGTATAATGAGACAAAAAAAAAAATTTTTTACTGAGACAAAATAAAAAATTATGACACAAAAAAGTTTTTTTAATGAGACAAAATTAAAAAATTATGACACAAAAAAGTTTTTTTAATGAGACAAAATTAAAAAATTATAATGAGACAAACAAATGTTTCTTTTATTGAGATAAAATAAAAAATTTAAAAATTGTTTTTTATGGAACAAAATAAAAAAATATAATGAGAAAAAAAATTGTTTTTTCTTTAAATGAGACGAAATAAAAAATTACAACGAGAGACAAAAAAAAATTATAATGAGACAAAAACATTTTTTTTTTTAATAAAGTAAACAGTTAAGTTGTTTTTAATAAAATAAAAAATTCTAAGACAAAAAATATTTTTTTGTTTGAGATAAAATAAAAAATTATGAAAGAAATTATGAAAAAATATTTTTTTGTATGAGATAAAATAAAAAATTATGATGAGGCAAAAACAATTTTTTAATGATTTGTTTTTGTAATTTATAATGAGAAAAAATAATTTTTTTTTAGTGAAAGAAAGTTATTATAAACACTGGGACAAATAAAGGCATTGATTTTGACCGTGGGAGTTTTAGTCGCTATAGATGCTTGTAAGAATACGCCACATCATTGAACCTCTCTTGTGGCATCACACTTCTTAAATACGCTCCCTCTTACTTGAATAAGGTCAGATATTTTTCATTTGTCTTCGGGTCAAATATCCTTTTTCACAGTCGTTAAAAAACTGGTTTTTGGCAAAAATTTAGTTTAGATTTTAAAAAATCTGGTTCTTTTGATGGTAGTTGAAACCATACGACAAAAATCGTATGAAAAAACTTGCAATAAAACTAGTGTAGTTTCTAGAGAAGAGACTAGCATAAACCTTTTTTTCTTTGTAAATTAAAAACCTTTATGTGTTTAGCGTAATTTGCTTTTATATGGAAAATAATGTTACAGTTTTTCCTTTTAATGATTGCATTTTCCTTTTTACGTTGAATAAAAAAACCAACGCCATCAGCAATAAAATTGTCAAAAATCAACGCAATTTTTGAGCCACCTGAGACTTGCATTTTATTATATAATAACAAAATTCAATGCGCTATAAAACTGTTTAATCTAATTTTGTTTAGAAATTCATATTAAAAAGTTGAATGAAATTTTGATGGAAATTTAATATAATTTTTTTAATTTGCGCAAACTAAATTAAAAAAATATATATATATATTCAAATCGAATGAAACTCGTCAGTAAGTCCCTGTGCTATGTTGCTTAAAATACCTTATGCATTTCAGAGCTAAGTCTTAATAAAACAAATTCGAAGCAAGTCAAGTCGAAAGAATAGCTCATTAGTGTTAGAAAAATTATGAAAAATTCCTTAGAAAGCCGCCCCCAATAACATCAGTAAATAGAACTGCTTGCCGAGGCGATTCGTATTAACAAGCAAACGTTAATTAAGTTAAAGCATTCGTTGGATGCATAGCAAATAAATCAAACGCCTGATTTCACACGCTCATTAACTTCTCCCTCCACTCTGCGTATTTGCTGCGCAACAAAAATGTTTGTAAAATTTTCTAAATAGTCCTCATTATCTGATTGCGTATTTAATTGTCTGCGGACTTCGTTTACGTCTTAGCTTTCTTCTACTTCTGCTGCTTCTCAAAATGGCTGCTGATGACCTTTTACAATCATCTACTACTTCACTCCGCACCTACATACATACGTTTGTATGTATTTGCGTAAAGGATGGATCGTTTTTAGTTTTGCTTATTTGATTTGATTACTTTTGTTCGGCTCCACACCTTATCAATCGCATTAATGCAAATTCTTGTTATTGCATCAATTTGTACGTTTTTCTTTCTCCTGCGTGCTTTCCTTCTTTACCTCCTTTGCCTTCTAGTGCGAATTCTTCTGCTTCTCCTAGGATTGCCACTTTGTTGTACTTAATTGCTCACAATTAGAAAAGTTACTCATACCACGTGGAGCACCAACTCGAGCGATTGGGCCACAAGCGTCTTTCCTTTCATGCTGGAAGCGAACACATAGCTTCTTCTAAGTATTCTGTTAATGGTTGAATAATTTCGATATTTTAATGCTCGCTCTACCACTAAAACAAATTCTATACAAATTGTATGCAATTTTGTGGCAAATTTTTGAGAATGTTTGCATAATTTTCTATTTCTCTATCTACGCTTAATTAATTTTTCGGGTGTGCATTTGAGTGAAATATTTATTGTGTGGGGAAGCGTAACGATTTTATGGAATTATGATTAAATATTGATGAATTGTGAAAATATTGAACTGAAGAGAAGTAATTTTTTCTTATTTTTGAAATGCAGGGAAAATGCAGGGAAACTCATCCAATACTAATTATAATTCGGCCACTCTTGCTGGCGAATGCTACAGGGCCATAATAAATGACTTCCTACTGTTCAAAATTATTATTTTTTATTTCGTAAAAAAATTACACAAAAAACAAAAAAATATTATGATTATCTTTTAAACCTAAGAAACTTCAGACGGGGCTAGATTAAGGAAAATTCTTTCAAAGACGCCATGTAACCTTGACTATCTACAGCGTCAAGGGATGGACTACGTTAAGTGAGGAATCATTAGGTCTTCTGCTCGGCACACACTTCCCAGGAAACAAGTCGGTGAAACAAAACGACTCCGCTAATCAGGAAAGGCAATCCGACATAGGAAGTCTTAGGAAGAAATAAACTTTGAGCATAAGCAAACTATTAAGGAAGTTATTTCCAAATACAAAAAAATCAAATCAACAAAAATAAATTTCAAAACAAAAGCACAAACTCTTCTAAGGCCACTTTCTACCCTTAAACAAGGTCCAAGCGGTAGGAAGTCTATTAGTGACAAACGCAAAGATTGAACTATTAACACTTTTTGTACTTATAAATCATCTGGACTAGACGGTATCTATCCTGCGGAATTGCAGCAATCATGGGATATTGTCACACCGTTTATTAAAATTATCATTAGAAGTTGTGTTAAAATGCGCCACATTAGGCTAGGCTGGAGAGGGACAAAAGTTTCTTTCATACCCAAGGCAGGCAGGTCCTCACACACTAACCCCAAAGACTTCAGACCAATTAGTCTTACGTCTTTTCTCCTTAATATTCTAGAGAGAATAGTGGACGAGTATATACGGGGCGTTATATCAATGAATAAGTTCTCCGCGGGGCAGACTAAGGGAAATCTTACACTCGCTTGTCGGGATGGTGGAAAAATGTTTATCAGCTAAAGAATTTGCCTTGGCTGCCTTCGTAGATATAGAAGGCGTCTTCAACAATATAAAGGCGATCGCTATAGTAGATGCTTTAGAAGACTTTGGAGTTGAACCACACGTTGTTGCACTGATAGAAGTAATACTCATCAGAAAGAAGGTATGGGCTAATTTAGGCAGCACTAATCTAAGCAGACAGGTCTGCAGAGGTACACCTCAAGATGGTGTCCTCTCCCCTCTCCTCTGGATTTGGCGGTAAACACCCTATTGCTGACCCTGGAGAGAGGAGGTTGCCACGTCCCTGCATACACAGATGATCTCGCAATTGCTGTTAAAGGCAGATATCCTAACACTCTCACGGACATTCTGCGCTCTAACAGGGCCACGCTTAGGAGCTGGACTGAGAGTATGGGACTCGCTATAAATCCCGCAAAAACCGAAATAATTCTCTTTACAAGGAAACGTAATCTTTCTATAGTCTCCCCGCTGGTTTTTAAAGGTGTGGAGATTCCTTTTAGAGAGAATGTTAAGTACTTAGGACTCATATTAGATAGGCAACTCACATGGAAACCTAATATTGAGGAAAGAGTAAAAAAGGCCTACGTTGCATTATATACTTGCAAAAGAGCGGTCGGTATTACAGGGTTGCCCATATTCGACGGACCCATGTGTTTTTTTTTTTAAATCAAAGAAAAACACAATTTTTTTGATGTTGACGATAATAATCATTTTATTTGGTTCAAGTGGATTTTTTGACATCACATCAAATGGTCGCCTTGAGCCTGTACGGCGTATTGTGCCCGTTTTGCAGCATTTTCCATAGTTTTAGCTAACATTTGGGCTCGACTAGTGGCTATTTCCTCACGGATGTTGTTCTTGAGCCCTTCTTTGGTCTTTGGCTTATTAATATTAATATAAACCTTTGATTTTAAATATTCCCATAAGAAGAAGTCAGGTGGCGCTAAATCGGGCGAACGCGGTGGCCAGTCAAAATCGCCATTTTTCGACGAATAATTGGCATCACAAAAGTGGTTATCATACCGCGATAACGCTCCTGATTGACGGTAACAGCTTGACCATCTTCATTTTCGAAGAAAAACGGCCCAATAATCGTTTTCACACTAACGCCGCACCAAACAGTGACTTTTTCGTCGTAAAGAGGTACCTCTTGAATTTCGTGAGGATTTTCAGTGGCGTAAATACGGCAATTTCGCTTGTTTACCGTCCCATTCAATAAGAAATTAGCATCATCAGACATGATGATTTTGTTCTTCTTCTTCTTTTGACTTCTTTTGTTGAATGTAAATTTCAACAATTTGGGAGCACTCGCGTGGCGTGTACTGTTGCATGGTAAAATCTGCTTGGACTGACGTTTCCAACGCGGTATGTCATTAAGTGTTCTGCCGTCTTTGTCAAAAGATACATGGTTGCCAGATGAGTCCGTCGAATATGGGCAACCTGTACATGAGGGTAACACCTCGCGTTACTCATTGGCTATATACTTCGGTTGTTAGACCAATCTTAATATATGGAATACGGCGAGTTACGCTAAAATCATGAGTAAGGTCCAAAGAACAGCTTTCTTATGCATCTCTGGCGCTTTAAGGACTACATCCAACAAAGCGCTACAAGTGCTAATCAATTTGCCTGCACAAAATCTCGTAGGGAAAAACGTGGCCGCCTCGGCACTCAGACTCAAAAGCACGGCGCTTTGGAAAGAACGGTGGTTTGGCTACGCTTCTATTTTGCACTCTCTGACTACAGTACTCTATTCTTGAACTCACCTTCGAAAGGCTCTTCAAGACAAGTATACCGTCAAGAAGGGAGTGGCAGACACCAAGGCCGTGGAGAAGGGGGAAATTAATATTTTATACAGATGGTTCCAAGCTAGACGATAAAGTTGGCTATGGAGTTTTCTCGAAGGAATTAGGACTGAAACTATCCGTTCAACTACCAGACTACTACAGCGTCTATCAGGCAGAGGTTCTAGCCATAAAAGAAGTGGCTACATATCTAAATACGCAAGCCGTCACAAAAATGAGTATAAATATATCCTGGGATAGCCAGGCGGTCATTAAATCAATGAATGCGGCTATACTCAGATCGAAGGTTATACAGGAATCCCGAGCAGCCGTAAAAGATATTAGTGTCGTATGCAAAGTCAGCCTTATTTCGATTCCGGGGCACAGGGATATTGAGGTAAACTGTAAAGCAGATCAGCTAGCTAGGAAAGGTACTATTCTACAACTGCTCAGTGACAAAAATACCATTGGGATGCCTATGGCCACGAGTAAATTAATAATGAAAAAAAAAAATTATCCTAGAAGTCAATAGGTCATAGGAAGATGAAGGCACATGCGTAACAGCCAGGCTGCTATGGCCGCAAATAAACAAGAAACCGACATTGTTAGCCTCTCAAGAAAAGATATCTCGAAAGTCGTGGCTTGCTGCACCGGTCACTGGCTATTTGGCAGGCATTCCTTGAGACTAGGAGTATTCTCCCATGAATATTGTGGAGGTTGCAGAGATGAGGAAGAGGAAGAAACAGTTGAGCACTTCCTTTGCAATTGTCCTAAAATCAGTGCAGGTTGTCTAGGTAAATACTTTTTCAATTCTCTTACAGAATTGTCTGGCGCGGGGATTAGACAAATACTGCGCTTCATAAGAGCCTTAAAATGGTTTCATGAAAAAAGGAAAAGAAACAAAGGTACCCGTGTCGCTTAGTGCTTTAAGAACGGACCTGTAAGGTCTAAGTGAGTTGGTCATACGGACTGACTACCACCATAACCTAACCTTTAAACCTAAATCGAACTTTTAAATTTAGTTAAATACTTAGTTTTTTTACCAATTCCGGTTCACCTTCAAAAAGTTGTTACTTTACAAATTCCTCTTGTATGAATCGGCGACTCTTATCAAAAATTTTTAAGCTATACAAAATTTAATTAAAAGAAATTATTTTTCTTATTTTTTTTTTCTTTCGTACTGGCCTCCTTAAACTTGCTTTTCCTTTTCCACTTCAATTTTTCAACGAACGTCTAGCCGTCGGTTAGGATTATAATACCATTAGTGTCTGCACTTATCTGCATGTGTATGTATGTATATATGTATGCATGTGTGTATGTATGTATGTATGTATGTATGTATGTATGTATGTGTTTGGCATCTTCATCTACCAGTGCTCTGCACAGCGCCTATGGATTGGCCATACCTTACTTTAAAATTACTAAATACATTCATGTCATACACATACATATGTACATATGCACACTACCACCACCACACACTGCAATCATTGGCTATTGCGGCGTGTTAAACTTATTACATGGAAAAAAGTGCTAAAGTAAAACTTAATTAAAATTGATAGAATTTTACATGAAAAGTTAATTACAATATCGAAGTTATGGCGCACAGACTGCAGCTGCAAGTAAGCCAGTAGGCAGTTGAAGAGCGAGTAATAATATTTTCAGCAGACACTCAGACGATTTGTGGAACAAACTGGACTGCAAGGTGAAGAAGATTGGCTGTATTGGCTTAAGTGAGTGGTTAGTTGAGTGTTAGTGTGCAGTAGAGATTTTCAAGTAGTTAGTAGTTTGCAGCTGCAGGCTTTGGATATTTAATGGAAAGTTTGATTTAGCAGCTGTTCAGTTTTTCAAAAGATATTACATTTTTAAGCTAATTTTTAATTTGAGCCAGTGATACGAGCAAGACTTGTAAAATTTCGAGAGCAAGTGAGAGCTATTTTATAGAATTTGGCACAATTTAAGCAACTCTTTGAGCGCAGTCTTTGAAGACAATATTTTTGAAAATATTTTGTGCTAGCCATACCAGTTGTGCGTTGCTAGGATGTGAGCTTTTTATAGTTGCATAACTTGAAATTACTTTTTTCACTTAAAGCTCGAACTGCTGCTAATAAAAATGGAGCGCAGCTATTTTTTAGTACGAAAGGAAAATTTTATGTTATGAGAGAATTCGTATTTTATTTTCACTTGTCTGTGAGCAAAACCAAACTTCCTAGCCTTATATTCTACATAAATTACATACATACATAAAGGGTGGCTAAATTTTAAGGGCCGGTGTTGAATGAGAACCAAACCTAAACGTCAAGTTCCTTTCTGCATCACATTTGACATTTTTCAATTTCAGACTAACTCAATTTGAACCATGGAAAGATACACAATCGAGCAATGTGTTAAAGTTATTCAGGCTTATTATGAAAACGGGCGTTCAAATCAAAATGCATATCGCGCACTTCGTGAAGAAAATCATCTTCAATGATGAGGCACATTTTCACCTCAGTAGATTCGTCAATAAGAAGAATTGCCGCATTGGGCGAATGATAATCCAAGAGAGATTGCCGAAAAACCAATGCACCCACAAGAGTGACTGTTTGCTGCGGTTTATGGGCCGGCGGCATCATTTATATATGTTTGTTTATATGTTTATATAAATAGTACATAGTAAGACTAAGGTCTTTTAATAGTACTTCAACAATATTATAAGCAAATGGAATATTTTTAACATACAAGTTTCTTAATCTAAATTTTACACCAGTTCATTTACGAATTAATCCAATATATTTTATATTTGGGCGGTATTTTTTCCGAAATGAGGCCGGTCAGGCAGTTACTGTGAATAGTGTTCGCTATCGTGAGATGATAACGAACTTTTTATGACCCCAATTGGAAGATATGGATGTGGAGGATATGTGGTTTCAAAAGGACCGAGCCACTTGTCACACAGCTAACGAAACAATGGCTCTTTTGCGCGAAAAATTTGATGGCCGAATAATCTCACGTCGCGGCGATGTCAATTGGCCGCCAAGATCATGTGATTTGACACCGTTAGACTTCTTTCGTTGGGGTTATTTGAAAGAAAAGGTGTACGTCGATAATCCAGCAACAATTCAAGAACCAAAGGATGAGATAGTTCGGCACACTAACGGCATAGAACGTCAATTATGCCTCAGCGTCATCGAAAATTTGGACTATCGGATGAAGGTGTGCCGCCGAGGCCGGGGCAGCTATTTGGCCAATGTTTTGTTCTACACGTAATTGAGCTGTACCAATATTATCATAATAAAGAGAAATGACAATAATTTTTTAAAAAGCTTGTATTTTATTCGAAATCAACACCGGCCCTTAAAACTTAACCACCCTTTATATATCTGAAGCCGTGTGATATAGCAGCTTCAGTATAAATGAAAGTTTGGAATTTTAGTAATTTTTAATGTTGCCTTGCCCCTTGTAAACTTAGAAATCAAAACCCTACTCTAACTTTTCCCCCCTTACTGAGTTAAATAAAAAGTTACCACATTGGAGACCTTTTTCCAATAGGGCAGAAGTGTCAGCCTTTCTAAATATACAAAAATCATGAAAATCGGTTGCCAAACAACAAAACTGTCAAATCTCCTCGGCAGAAAGTGGGTTGGAGAGATCATCGGCCTATATTTCTTTAGGGGCGAGTCTGGCAAGGTAAAAATGAATGGCGATAGTTATTGTACCATAGTAAATTACATTTTGATGCCACATGAAGGAAATTGAACCTTGTGATCTGCACAACATTTGGTGCTTCATTGGCTCCAACAAGACGGCGCTACTTGCCATACAGCCCGTGAAAGAATAGATTTACTGCGTCGTCGTTTCGGTGACCAAATTATCTCTTGTCTCGGACCAGTGGACTGGCCACGAAGATCGTGCGATATCACACCTTTGGACTTTTATATGTGGGGCTATGCAAAGTCTAGTCGCTTTGTGGATAAACCAGCTTCGACTCAGGCATTGGAAGCCAACAATACTAAAGTTATTCAGCAGATATCGACCGAAGTCCTCCAGCGATTCATTAAAAATTGGTGTTGGATGGCCGAATTACGGCGCAGTTGTGGCCAACATTTCAAAGTGTTTAACTTTTAAAAGTAAATGTCTTGAATGCTTCTACAAGAAAATAAAAAAGATTGCACAATAAATTTGAAATTTTGTTGTTTTATTTCAATTTAAAATCCTATACCTCAAAATTAATCACTCTTTATAATAACTAGAAAAATAAAAAAATGTGGAAACGGTTTGGTATTTGGAATTTGTTTAAGAAAACTTTTTCATTTTTATCTTAAGTCGACTTAAGCTCCTATAGTACTCGAAGACAGATTTACGAGGTGGCGAAAAATTAATCATCCAATTTCGTTTTTGAATATATTTTTAAATTTTTTTTCGGTAAAAATTTAGTTCGTTGCTTAGCAAAAACCATGTAACACGGAGTTTCCTACTTTCCAAAAAATTTTGAAACATTTTTTTAACTTATTTCAAAATTTCATCACTCCCTTAACTAGAATTTGTAGGGTATGCAGTTTTATGGCCGTTTGAATTCTACAAGGTGAAGTCCAAAATAATCAAGACTGGTGTCATAAAAATGTTTTTGATCCCGCCATCTTTTTAATGAGTTAGTGCTTTGGAAGTTACATCCCTAGCTGATTTCCAGTGAAAGCTTGGTAACTTACGATTCAGTGAAAGTGCAGCTACTGCGTCTAAAGTGTCACTGTGTTTGAGTCATCGGTACAAAAATGAGTTTCGAATAAAGAGCTAATATCAATTTTTTTTTTTTTAAATCCATAAAACGTTTACCAAAACATTTGAATAATAGATGAAAAAAATTTATGGCGATGATTGTCTATCTCGTGCCAGAGTTCATGAGTGCCGTACACGTTTCAGAGATGGTTCTGAGGACATAAATGACAATGAACATACGGGCCGCCCAAAATTAGTAAGCACTGAAAACTCCATCGAAATTGTTCGTAAATTTATGAAAAATGAACCGAAATGATCGGATAAATATGTAAAATAATCCAACATTTTTGCTTTTTTTGAAAAGTGAAAGAGTAGCTTAGCCAAACACAACGTACATCATTTAAGCACTAATTAAATGTGTATGAATATATGTATGTGTGCTTCACAAAGGCGATATCAGCGATCCATTCACTACCAACAAGGCGTAAAGCAAGGTTGTCCCCTGTCGCTCCTTCTCTTCGCTATGATCCTTCTTGACGTCAAAAGCCAACTGACCCTGCATAAACAAGGCATCGTATGGAGTTTCACGAATTATTTTGAAGCCCTCGACTTCGACGATGAAATCTGCCTCCTCTCTCACAAACTCTCTGACATGCAAGCGAAACCGGACATACTAGTCGCGCTGGCACGCACTGTCAGACTGGGGGCCAACATCGCCAAGACGACGGCCATGAGAGTTAACCACAATAACGCAACGCAGGTATTGGTTGGCGGGTGCCCGGTGGACTTCGGCTGCAGATGGTGTAGCAGATGAAGATATCAACTGCAGGCTAAACAAAGTAAGGGCGGCATTCGGGCGAAATTGTATTTGGATATTACTTCCCCTCATTCTAGCAACTTTTTAACTTCAGCTGAAGTATAGTAGTATAGTATAGCACTTCATTGCATTCAAAGTCAATAAACTCCGGACCAAGCTAAGGATGCGCCACAGCAGCATCGGTTTAAGCTGTTTTATACTTATAATTAGTTAAGGAATCTCTCTGAAAATGAGTGAGTGTTATCGTATTACTTTAAGATGAGACTACTTCCGGACTAGTCTTTCCCAAAAATTTAACTTACCGAGATTACCATTGAGACTCGGAAAAAGTACATCTCCTCTGAAGATGAGTATAAGTCATCACTCATTACTTTCAAATGAGACTAGTCCGGAGACTAGTCTTGTCCCAAAAACTAGATTTACCGGGATTACCATTGGGACTCGGCAAAAGTACATCTCCTCTGAAAATGAGTATAAGTCATCAATCATTACTTTCAAATGAGACTATTTCCAGACTAGTCTTGTCCTAAAAACCAAATTTACCGAGATTACCACTGAGACTCGGAACAAGTACATCGCCTTTGAAACCGAGTATAAGTCATCAATCACTACTTTCAAATGAGACTAGTTCCGGACTAATCTTATCCGAAAACTTTACCTACCTGTTGCCATTAACATTCGAAAAGTGCACCATCCTCCATGAAAATGAGAGATGCGTTATTGCATTACTTTAAAAGGAAACTAGTTCCGGACTAGTCATATACCAAAACTGGACTTGGAAATGGTAATTGTGCCATTGTCACTTGGTAAAAAGTAAATCATTCTCTTTGCAGATATTTTATGCCTTTCTTGTGTTACTTTAAAATTAAACTAGTTGCGGACTAGTCATATACCAAAACTGGAATTGTCACAATTACCACTGACACTCGGTAAGAAGTAAAATATCCTCTTTGCAAATATTGTATGCCTTCATTGTATTACTTTAAAAGGAGACTAGTTTCAGACTAGTCCTCTTCCAAAACTGAACTTCCTCGATTACCATCAACACTTGGAAAAAAGTAAAACATCCTCTTTGAAAATAAGTTATGGCTTATTGCATTACTTTTAAAATGAGATTACGGCCGACAGTAGCGAAGGCGTTTACTAGCACACAAACGCGCTACCCCATCCATACAAACACATTTGTCAACGACCGAAATAAGCCACGCTTGGTTGCACATTGTTGTCCTTGACGCACTGCTATAATTATCAAGAAAATCAGCGGGCTTGATAATGGAATTGCGGCTACTAATATATGTACGTACGTGCATATGAGCCCTGTATGTGTGTATGTATGGATGTACGCATGGAATTGTAAGTAGACACACTAGTCAGAAATAAGTGAAATGGAGAAAGTAGAAAAAAAAAAACAAAAAAACGTGCGAGCCAGAAATTATATCCGTTTACACTGACATGCGTTCAAAAGAAAAGGCAAGCATCAGCAATTATATTTACATACATATACCCACACACACACACGTGCACCAACAGATACACCAAATGAACGTATCTGCGTAAATACATTTTAATGCGCTTAAGAGATGACAACGAAATGCTTTCTTTTTCGCATTCGCTCTCGATATGCGTGCGTGTGTTCGTATTGATGCCTGTATGTGTGCGTGCGTGCATAAAATACGTACAATATACTGGTGCGCTCTTCTAGGTGGTATTAAATATACTTGAGAAAAGAAAAAAGTAAACAGATATCAAATGCAATTTTCTGCAGAGTTTATTGAAAATGGACCAGCACACATCCTTACACAAATACAAGTACAAGCGTGTTTGTGAGTGTGTGTGGGCGTGCGCATGAAATTATTATTGATGTGGATTTACGAACGCAAAATGTCCATTGCCAATGGTTTGCATTGTGTCAGAAGAACAACAAACAACAAGTCGATAACGATTTTGGTCCGGCAGAGGAAGGCGACCTGTCCCATATATAGTTGTTGTTTATCATTTGGTTGTGTAAACAAAGTGCAAAAAACAAAAACTACACACATACACACATGCATACATGCGTTCATATACTTTTAAAGTTTTCTTTGTGTGGCCGTACAAATTTTGCTGCTTCTTCTCGATGTCATTGTGTGTCGACGCTTGGCTGCAAACATCCTGCAGTTCTGGGCACTTACGTGTGCAAACAAATAAATAATATGACAAACATACATAAAATCACAAATATCTGTGTACAAATAAATTTGTATAAATATATTGTGGGTATATACATACAATTATCTATAGATACCCAGCAGTCATGGCTACTAGGACGGAGTAAGAGTAATTTTTTCCGGTGAAAAAAAGTCACTCTGGACCATCTGGTCTGATTGCCAAATGTATTGGCATGCCAAGCGGAAGAAAGGAGAAGAGATGGGCCTTAATTTCCGAGCGGGTCCTATCATGGTTTGGGCAGCCATTAGTCAGTCAAAGACAACACACCTAAGATTTCATATCCACAAAAATGAATAGTGCCAGATATATAGAACTTCTGGGCGAAGTACTTTTTAGTTTTTTTGATAATAATTTCGACGAGGGGTCTAGTGACAACGGAGCCGTCTATGCTTCTGGAGCAGCAAAAGAGTTTTTGGCAGCGAAAAACATACCAATTTTAGAATGGCTTACTGCAGTCCTGACCTTAACCGAATCAAAAATGTATGGGCTATACTTTCTCAATGGGTTTTCAAAAATGGACGTCAGTTTGTTAAACCAAAAAGCCTCAGAAGTGCGATTAATTTCGAATGGTCAAAAATTGGTATACAAATTATAAAAAACTTAATCAAAATGATGCTTCGCCGACTTCAACAAGTTATTACAATATATAATCAAAGGAGGATCCAACACAAATAGTAAAATTATACTATAAATTCATTTTTTCCTCTCTAGCCACTGATATTTTTATCATGATGACGCCTTACGAAATGTCAATTGTCAGCTTATGTCTTAGTATTACACCAGTTAATGAACTATTAGTTCCCTGCATCAGTATGACACCACTAAATGAACTGGTTAATAATTAACCCGAAAATAACTAGTCTAATTTGAATGGAAAGTCACCAGTTTCGGAGGAGTAAATAAAAAATAAATACCAGTTATTGAACAATTAGTTCCATGCATCAGTATTAGACCACTAAATGAACTGGTTCACGACTGAGCTTAAAATAACTAGTCTAATTTGCATCGAAAATCACCAGTTTTGGATGAGTTAAAAAAAATAAATGCAAATTGATAAATGCACGTTTCAAAAATATTTTATTATGAATTAAAATATTACATACAATTTTTTGAAAAAATTAAATTTTTCGAATTTTTATTTATTCAGAAGGGAAATGGAAGACGCTCCACCTAAACATTATAGCGTTTTATTACTGTTATTTTAACACACTGCAACAATAAAAATACCAAACATAATCGGTAGCCCCTCCTGGAAATAATTTCATCGTTGAATTCCTTCAAATTTTATTTAAAGGGAAACTGGAAGATAACACCGTGCGACGAAAACCAACTTGGCTTTTTGTCAAGGAAAAATTTCATATGCAGGTGAAACTATTGATTTTACTTAGTAATACTGCAGACTTAGTTTTAGATTTTCTCCTCAACTTAATTAAAAAAAAAAAACATTAAAATTGCCAAGGAATAAATTTTCAAAAAAATGTTTTAATACTTATACTCACTCAATGGTATTAATATGGGCGCCCAAGCAGAAGAGATGTTTACAGTGGATATATACGCCAGAACAAATAAAGGTATTTTATAGAATCCATTGCAAATACTTTATTTCGTAGGAGAAACTGTTCCAATATATTTTTGCCTTTTTATAAAAAAGGAGGAAGAATGAATTTCTGTTTTAATAGCCTGCTATATTTCCTTCCGTTTGTTATCCATATCAGATACTTAAAACTTTTTACTAAAGATTTAAGTCATCCAAAGTTTAAGGTCCTTTAAAAAATTAAGTACTTTGCAATTTTAAGATGTATTCCTTTGAAATTCTTAAGTCCTTAAAAAAATATAATTGGTGAGAAGCTATGTATGCTACATTACTGTGCAGTTTCTTGTGGCCTATGTGAGATCTATTCAGATTAGGCAGATATAGCTAACCTAACCTGCAGTTTCAGGTACATATATAAGTACATTTTTTCCTTTTTCCGGTGTAATTTTTACTAAGATAATATTTTCTTTTTAGCAACATATTTCGATTTGAGCGCAAAATTGCATAAGCGAGTATTAAATGTATTTACATTTTTTTCTTTCATATCGAATTGGGCATTTTGCAACTAGTACAACTGAAGTCACTCTGCAACTAGTACGATTTACCCCATAAAATAAGACTTTGCAACTAGTATAATTCAGGTCACTCTGTAACTAGTAAGGTTTCTGCTATCAAATACCAGTTTGCAACTTTAATTTAAACGCAAAATTACATTACAGCGAATACTAAATATTATTCAGCTGTTTTTTACTCATTTACCCCTAATTGGTCATTTCACAGCTAGTACAATTCAGGTCACTCTATAACTAGTATGATTTCTCCTATCAAATAGCAGTTTGCAACTAGGGCAATTCAGGTCACTTGGTAACTAGTATGATTTCTGCTATCAAATACCTCACCTAGTACAATTCAGGTCACTCTGTAACTAGTATGATTTCTGCTATCAAATACCAGTTTGCAACTTTCATTCTGTAACTAGTATACATTCTCGTATCAAATACTAGGGCAATTCAGGTCACTTTGTAACTAGTATGATTTCTGCTATCAAATACCTCACCTAGTACAATTCAGGTCACTTTGTAACTAGTATGATTTCTGCTATCAAATACCTCACCTAGTACAATTCAGGTCTCTCTGTAACTAGTATGATTTCTGCTATCAAATACCAGTTTGCAACTTTCATTCTGTAACTAGTATACATTCTCGTATCAACTACCAATTTTCAACTAGTACAATTGAGGTCACTTTGTAACTAGTATGAGTTCTCCTATCAAATACTAGTTTCGAACTAGTACAGCTCTACCCACTTTGACACTAGTACGCATTCATGCATCAAACACTACAAACATCGCCTAGTTTGCCTGCTCCATTGCTTGGCTTTTCACAACTGGGTACATGCATTACATATGTGCACTTGTGTGTAAATATGCGCTCTCATGCTACTATTATGTAAGTGCATAAATGGATGTGCGCTTACATTTTTCTGCTTAAGTCAATATGCAAATATTTTACTGCTTCCATTGTGTTGGTCAATTACCAGCTCCACACTGTCGGCCAAGCACTGACAGTAAACTTCAATTTCGTTTTATTTTTTTTAGCAATTATTTATCATTTCTTTCATTTACTTTACTTTTTTACTACGCCGTCATGCCATTATTAAATATTTAAATAAGACAAATAATCGCGGGCAATTCGAAATTAATTGTTTTAATGTGTTGAGAAAGATTTTTTCGAGAGATTTGAATGGCAATCATATCGAGAAAAGGGTTGTGAAGCAAAAACGATCATTTATTTGCGGATATTAATGCGTATTCGTATATGAACTTGCGTGTGTATGTGTTTACTTTGTGGTGATAACAAGCGTACATATGTGCATATGTATGAATGAGATTTATTAAGTAAATATATATGTTAAAATATGCAAATGTGAAAATAATATTGTTGATTGAGAAAGCACATTTTTTTCAATCACTTATTCGAGTTGAAATTTTTAGTTATTTTCATAATAGGAGGTAGTCTTTTAATACCTATAGTAATAATTCCTTTTATAGTTTTTTTAGATAAAATAATATCTCCATGCTAATATTTGTTTTGCTATATTGATAATGTAATTGTCAATTAAGGCATTCAGCAGGCAATAACTTTATTATTTTTTTGGACTCTTGACGATGTTCTGCCGCTACCTAATACTCAGTCTCAGCCTCAGCTAAATCAGCTATGAAAAGTAAGTACCTTTCGCTTTGTCGCGCTCTTCATCTGGACTTACTTTCCTAGGACTATTTCCAAAATATGCGAACGTTGTAATTCTGATTGAAAAATCATGAATTGAGATATTTTGACGCCAACTTTAAATAGATATGAAATTAAGTCTCTCGACTTTTTGTCTAATTTTTATTTACTTTATTTTTTAACTAATAAATACAGCACAATTCATTATAGACCCCTTCCTGCATGGAGAAGATTAGGAGCAAATAAAATTACTCACAAAAAGTATGCAAAGAATTCGTAAAGCCATATTTTGTAAATGAAAAGTCAATATAAACCACCAAGGTGGTGCAAAATTAATCACCCAATTTTGTTTTTCAATAACTTTTTACTAAACAAAAATAATTATTTTGAGTGACGGAAATCTTTATTTTGATCTTTACTCACTCCTTTGCTGAATCGCTTGTGTACTGTAACTGTTCACAAGTATCAAATACGATTGAGTTCAGCTGAAGGCCATTGTCGCTCTAGCTTAGTTTCCCTAGATGTAGTTTGTAATTCAAAATTCTAGGTTACTATACAATAAATAAAAATAAATAATGATTAACATAAGACACTATATGCAAAAATTATAAAACTTCGAAGAGGGTGTTTAATTTTGCACCACCTTATATGTATAAATACTGTGGAACGGAAATAAGGCTCATGCAATAGAAGCATTTCGTTCAAATAGAGCTTTGCAAATACCATCATGGCATGGAAAAATTCTGAGCATTGGATAGGTCTGACAGGTATACTAAAGAATATCCCCTCAAGGGGTATGCAACAGTCAACAACCCTACAGACTAAATGTAGGCATACCAGCAAAAGCACCAGGTTAACTATAGAAACTAAAACAAAGCAGTTGTCTCGGGGCTCTAACCTTGTGAGATCAGCCCAAAAAAGAATTGAAGATTAAAAAATTAGGAATGGAATGGAAATTTTTTGTCCCTCGAAAGCATTTTTATAAAAAAAATGTTCCACGTTAACACTCGTGCCTCAGGTATGCATGTGTACGTTTTTCTTTGCAACGGTAATAATATAATTTAATTTATAATATAACTAAAAAAACTGTTTTCACAGAATCTTTAATTCCAGGCTTAATTAATCTCTCTTCAACCTACTTAACTGCTTGCTTTTTCAGATCTTATCACTCACTTTATCCATATCTAAAGAATCCTTTATTAACAGATACGGCAGGTCCTGCTCACTTTAGCTGTTATCGCGCCAATCAAGAAGAAGAAGAAAAAGATTATAAGTGATCTTTCATAAAATAATTTTGACATGCAAAACATCACTTTGAATCGATATCAGGGCAAACGAATTCAGTTTGCCATCAGTCATTGAGTTCTATAATGAGTCTTTTAAGTATTTTAGTTTTGTAAGCGAACATTCAACTGACACATTGGTAATAAATAACCATTTAAAACATCTTATTAATAATATAAAAATATTCGGCAAAATCATTTGCAATTGATTCTGAAATAGATTGAAAGATTCTGAAATAAATTAAACCATGTGAAACGTGAAGAATTTGCGAAGGCGTAATATTTGATGACTTCACATTTAGAAATTCATTCGATACCGTAGAGCTCATTTTTCTGAAATGATCAAATTCTTTTAAACACCATGAAGACCTGATCGACTCTCAACTCATTTGTATTTAGTTATAAAATTTAATATATCGCCTAGATGGCTAGCGTGACTTTACATTCACTTCTTCAAGTTTGTGATTAATGAGACTAAGATCAAGAACCGGCAGGACAGAAATGTTTTCGTAGTGTTCTGCCTTGCATCCAAATTATTTCGCGTGATCGCTGATCGTATCAGAATGTGTCTTCTCCGGCATCTATTTCTAAATAAACCGATTTTCCATCATGCAAGAAATTGTTAAATTCAGCCTGAAATTCTTCACAGTGCCGTACAAAGTCTTGATACGTCTGCACTGTAACTGAGTGCTTGAGATTCATAGAAAGAGAGATCCCTTAAAGAATTGAAAAAAATCAATTTTATTAACTGATAAATCAATAAAATTTTTTTGTATGAAATTTTCAAAGGGCACCAAAAAAAATGAACTCAGCACTCCATTTCAAAAATTTTTTAAAAGTAAAAAAAGGGCCGCCATAGCCGAATGGGTTGGTGTTTGACTACATTAGGAGTTTAGAGAAAACACAGGTTCGAATCTCGGTGAAACACCAAAATGAAGAAAAAGTTATTTCTAATCAGGGTTGCCCCTCGGCAGGCAATGCCAAACCTCCGAGTGTATTTTTGCTATGAAAAAGCTCCTCATAAAAATATCTGCCGTTCGGAGTCTTGAGCTCGAGAAGCTTGGCCAAACACGCAAAAAGGGTGCCTGCGCCAATTATATATTTACATTAAAAGTGGGAAGGGTGCCTTTCTATTAAAGGATTTTGGAATTTTGATTCAAACTAAAGTCGTTTCCAAAAACCTGGTCATGTGCTGTAAATTTGCAGAGAAATGCACGCTGATCGATTAAATTGTGTCGTAGTGGCTGAGTGCGTTGAAGATCGAAATCCATACATAGAAAGTGCTTTCATTTGAGTTTAATTAAAGAAATCGAAAATTTCGAGAATTAAATACAAAAAAAATTTGGTTTTGTCATAAAAATTGCTGAATTTGTTATTGCAAAGTGTGAAATAATATTATGGGAAAACTGAAAATTATTTGGCTTACAATTAAAAGAAAAGCGGATTTGCACAAAAAAACATAAAAATTTCGAGCATCTTTATATCTTCGTAATCGCTGACTATTTACAAATTATTTTAGTAACCAATGGTAGATAAGACTACTGTGTAGCCTGAGTTTTAACTGCCTTGTGAGCAAATGTAGAGTTCTTCTAATTACGTATTCTTTTCCGAGACGGATTAAAAAGTCTTATAGCTTTTTCGAAGCAAAACACCTATAGTAGTTCCATTTCCAGCTCCTCTGCTCGACTCATCAATGGGCCAGCACCAGCTACTGCACTCTGCTGTTGATCAGGAAACCACATTCCAAAACCCGTCTCTTTATAAGCAGTTTTGAGCCTAACGCCAAGACTCTGGGGACCTCCCTAAATCTTTTCCGTACATCCTACGATGGCCCCGTACATAGGCGGTCATTCATATAAGCGTTGTTGCAACTCACATTCCTGCAACGAAGCGCACTTCTTTCTACATAGCGTAATCTGCCACAGCAAACGAAACGGCAAATGCAAGTACTCGTATGTGTAAATGTAAATATAAACGTAAATATATCACTCTGATAGATTTTCTGGCAGAGCTTTGCAATTTCAACAACTAATTACAGCGAGCAAGAGCAGCAACCGCGACAGCAAGCGAGCAACACAAATACTCCAAAGCCACAGCTTTTCACTTTGCGCCATTCAACAAATGCATTGCCGGCACAAGAGCATCTATGGCATGTGTGCGTGCGGGTGTGCGTGTGCGTTCGCGCCTTTGTAGTTTTATTGCTTGATATTAGTCGTTTCACATTTTGTTATGCAATGAAAAATGGGTGCAGCTGCTGTTTGCTGAAGGCTTTTGTTTTTCATACGCACAACACTCACATTCGATGGCCGTATAATACGTGTACTACAGAACTACATACGTGTATAGACACACATATGTATGTATGTACTTAGTATTGGAGTTATTGCAGTTAGCACACGGCATATACGCAACATTGTTTAAACGCTGCCATGCAATGTTGATTTATTTTTCTAATACCCACAACAGCAGGTGTGCAGCCGCATTTATATTTCATTTCATTTCATGTAATTCGAAAATAATTTAGGCAGGTGCGCAACAGTGTGCCTGGCATGAGAATTTGTGTGCAGCTGCGCAGCTGAATAAGGGGTTTGTAATTTGAGAATAAATGCAGAAATTTATATATATAAATGCAGCTATAAGTATTTTAAGCATTCGCAATAAATAACAACCAATAAATTAGTTACTACATTTCTAATGAAATGTAAATAAATGCCAGACCACTGGTGTTTACATCATTTAAAATTCGTTTTTCCGGTTAAATTAAATTATTTCTACATGAATTTTTAATGCGAAAACTAGAATTTAATAACAAAGATTTATGGCACATGAAATGCTGCAACTGCTATGGTTTTCCTATTTTCAAATTCGTAATATAAATTTTATTTTTTATCATCATTCAAAAATATGAAAGTTATTTTGTATAAATTTGTGCCCATATTACTAAAGCTATTCGAAATGAATTCTTATTCCATCTCGGTAATTCAAGTAATTTGGAAAAATTTTGAAAAAAAATTAATTAATTTGAAATTTATTCAATGTTGAAAAGATTAGTATAGGATTGGAGGTGAAGCATCTTCTGCTTTAGGTAGGTGAAATGGTTGAAGTGCCAGTCTGCCTCAAATAGCATTAAAGCGCCGTTTTAACACCAGCATTCAAATTTTTTTTGTTTCGTTAATTTTTTTAATTTTTGAGATTTATTCCATGTAAAAAATTTAAGGCAGAGTTTTTTATAGTGAAATATCTACGGAATAAAAGAATTGTTTATCTAAAACACAGATGAATTCTTTTAGTTTTATCTTTGAAAAGCATATTTTTTCTATTAATAATTATGAAAAAATTTGAAAAAAACTGTTAAAATTTGTTTCAAACAAACAATTTTTTATTCTAAAAAAATACCTCTATGACTACAGTAACATTTTTTATAACATTTTGTTTTTTATCTTTTCGAATTAAATCCAATTTTTTTTTTTTGGAAAAATTTTTTTTTTATTTAAAAAAATACCTCTCTTTACCTGACTATACTAACATTTTTAAACCTTTTTTTATTTTTAGAATACGAAATAATTTCTAAATTTTTTTTTCGCATATAAAAAGAAATTGGGGGAAAGTAATTTTTATCTTTGAAAAAAAATGCTTTTAGTATTTTTTTATTAACAATTATGAAAATATTAATAAAAAAAAAATATTAGAATGTTTTGCAAACAAATACTTTTTTTACTCTAAAAAAATACTTCCATGACTACATTAACATTTTTTATAACTTTTTGGTTTTTAACTTTCAGAATAAAATATAATTTGTAAAAAAAATGATTTTTGGGGGTAAAAATTTTGTATCTTTGAACTAAAGATGTTCTTATTATTAATAATTATGAAAACATTTTGTTTGGAAACAATTTTTTTTTTATTCAAAAAAATACTTCTCTGACTATATTAACATTTTTAAACATTTTTTAATTTTAGGATTAGATATAATTTGTAAATTTTTCTTGGTTAATAATAAATTTTGGGGAAAAATGTTTATCTATGAAAAAAAAGATGTTATTATTATTTTTTTTTTAAATTATGAAAAAATTATTAACACAATTTTGTTTGGGAAAATTTTTTTTTTTTAATTCTAAAAGCATACCTTTATGACTTTTTTTTTGGAAAATAATGAATTTGGGGGAAAATAGTTTTTTATCCTTTATTTTCTAAAAACAAATGCTCTAATCTTTTTTTATCAATAATTAAATATACATAATAAAAATTAAAAAAAAAATCTAAAAAAAACCTTTTAACTACATTAACATTTTTCTAACTTTCTTTTGTTTTTTTACTACTTAGGGTGAAATAAAATTTGTGAAAAAAAATTTAGAAAATTTTTGAAAAAATTTAGAAAATCTGACAAAAAGAAATTGAAAAAATCTAGAAACATTTTTATCTTCATTAAACAGATGTTTTTATTATAATTATTTTCATTAATTAGCTATGACACAGCCAACAAACCAATCAAGAGAGTAACTCCGGACGAAATTCGAAGCAAAATCAAGGCCATAAACAACAAAAAATCTCCTGGATATGACAAAATCAATGGACAAATATTAAAAGAGCTATATGACGATGGAATAACATACTTAAGAAACATCTTTAACTCATCCATTAGACTAAAATATTTCCCCCTTCCATGGAAAGTTTCAGAAATAATAGCATTGCCGAAACCAAATAAAGACGCCAGTAAACCATTATCATATAGACCTATAAGCTTCTTACCAATTCTTTCAAAACTATTTGACTCCATCATATAAGCGAATAACATAATTCGCTCCCATCAGTTTGGATTCCGACATAAGCACTCGACCATTCAACAAGTGCACCGAGTAACTAACAAAATCATGAATGATGACGACCCCTGTAAACGAACTAAGGACCACGATTTGAGGGCATGCAGCTAGAATATCCGGTCCTTTAATGGGGAATGTGCCCCTGCCCGGTTGGTTGATGTCCTCGTGAGAGTAAAGGCAGACATCACTGCCTCGGCCAAAGTCGCGTAAGTGGTTATCGCGTCAATGAAGAAGAAGAAGGAGATCAAAAAGTATTAGGATGAAATTTAATTTTGATGTATTTCATATCAATAAATCTGAATGCCTGGTACAATTTTTTTACAAGATAGTTCGGCAAATTCCCTTTTACGAATCACACATCTTAAGGAATTCCTGTACTGTAATACATATTTACATTAGGGCGGGCCAAATGTTTCCACTACTTTGTTTTGGTGACTGTAGTATTTTACTGGCAATTCCTAACAAAAAAGTGTATCAAATCATAACTCTGAAATGGAGCTCGAGCCTCTTTATTTTGATAGAGCAACTGAATATATTCTTTTGTATGATACCAAAAGCTTTTCGGTTTAGTAAATATGTAAGTATAAAGTTATGACTCTGAGTCCTGATTTGAGAGTCCAGTGTGAATTCAAGATTCGGAGTATGTTGCTTTTTCATACTTGACTAAGCTGACTTAATTATATTCCAATTATTTTTTAGTCAGGCAGAGTAATATTTTAGTGCCAAATACGGTGAAATATAGAAAATAGAATGAATTCTCCAACATTCCAATGATAGTCCTTTTTTTTTAAAATAGTATACCTTGTCATGCTACGCTTTCTAGCGAAAGGTTTGAGCAAAGTAAATATCAGAAAACACCCAACAATTTGTCTTATTTGGGTGCGTGGACTTTGTGATATTTCAGGAAACGAGTTGCTGATAAACTGGCCAACTGAGGGCTCTGTAAGTATACCACTAAGCTCGGAACACTTTATAGGTGTCCATGCATCCACTCAACTATGTATTAATGACTTCATGAGGTCTACCCATAAAAGACGTTGGTCTGAGTTGAGCTCCTGAAGAGTAGCCAAATGTTTTGTAAGATAAACCAATCAGGAAATGAGCGAACTTTCTCTTAAAGCTTAGTAGGAATGACGTGTAAATACTGGTGGGTGTAATTCTAGAACACAAGGCTTGGGGTCAGCAATTGGTTACCATGGGAGTCATGGGCGACCCAATATGCTTCTTCTGCCGAGAGAATGAGGACACTACAGAGCATTTTCTCAGTAGCTGTCTGGCGTTTTCTAGAATCAGACTTAAGCTATTGGGTTGCGATGTACTGAGTACGGATAAAGTGCATACTCTGCCTCTTCCGGAGCTCTTAAGATTCATCAATGAACACAAAAGATTTGCGGAAGAGTAGCCTCAAACCAATTTTTCCGTCTCACCATCCATATTCATATATCCTGTCTTCTACTCTACTCTTTCTTCTATAAATATATAGCGATATTGCCCTTAAAAGAGAAATCTGTGATTAGTAGACAAGTTTCCCTAATTGCCAGTACTTCCGCCTGAAAGACACTGCTGGTATTTGGGAGACGTACAGATTTCTCAATTTTAAGTGTGTGCGAATATATACCAGCTCCGACACCACAGTCCACTTTAGTGCTATATGTGTAGACTGTAGTGTCGAAGTTGTTTAGAGAAGAGAGAATCGCTTATTCCATTCTTCCTTAGATGGTCTTATTCTCCTACAGCTTTAGACCAAACTACCGGACCATACGATGAAATAGGTCGTATAACCACCTTATACAGCCTTAGTGTATACGTAGGTTGAAGACCCCATCTTCTTCCAAGCATACGTTTACAGGCATATAAAGTAATTTCTGCCTTCCTTACCCGCTCTTCGACATTTAATTTCCAATTAGCTTTGGAGTCCAGAATTACCCCTTAGTACTTTGCGCTGGGTGCAAGTGAGATTTTGCTAATAATTTGAGAGCTTTGCTTACAGGCACTTTTTCGTTCAGAATTGCCATTAGATTACCTCAGTTATCAAATCGAGATCTCTTATATTATATTTTTAAAGAACAAATTGACCCGCCCTAATGTGCATAAATACATTTAGTATTTTCGCAATAAAACTTCACTTTCACGTAGTGTTTTTGTTCTTGAATAACAAGCCATAAAAATATTATATGTAAAATTGTGAAAAATGGAGAAGCACCTACCTACATAATCACACATACATCTGTATGTATGTATGTATATTTAGACGAAAAACCATATCGCAAAACTACTAAAGTTACAGACAATATTTTGAGTGCCAGGAAAGGCGAGCACTTCTAAGCTGAAACAGCAGTCGAGTGCCAGTGCGCGGTACACCACGCAGAGGAAATTCTAAACCGCAGAAATTTTTAGTGTTGGGTCCGGAGCAAAATTTAGGTCATATGGAAATGTAATATTGATGCTCACCAACAGGAGCAGCAGAAATAACAGCCACTACAATAATAAATCTACAATGAAGCTACTATACTAGGAAATGTAACTGCACCCTTATATATACTCGTACGTATGTATGATATAAATATAAAGAAATACATAGATGAGCGCTTGCACGAATGTATGCACGGGTTCATACTTGTGGGTACCTTCACAGTTGAAGCTATAAAAATCTGGATAGGTGATAAGCCTGTTTATAGGGAATAGCTGATAGAAGATTCCATGGGTAGGCTACCTTTTCAGTTTGACTGTTAAATTACTTGCGCAAGTGCTGTGAAAGTTAAAATGCCGAATTAAAAAAAATATATATCGAATAGTGACTTTGATCTTGAAAAAAGTTATATATTTATAATTAAATTGTTTAGTGATTTTGATTTGATTGATTTTTATTCGAATGCTAAATTTCGAATTCGTTATTTCTTGAACAAATATTAGATCATTGGGTGCGTGAAGCGCTGAACCAGCTCAGAGTGGGACCAAAAAACTAGCTTCTGAAAGAAAAAGGCATGAGTTTAGAGGAAAAAAATAAAAATATGTCAAGTTTGTAAAACACAACCACACCGACATTTATTCGTATTCAGTTTGAGTTTTCTTTTGAGTAAAATCGGTTCTAGGTTACCGGAACGACCCAAATTTATTTCCGATCGAGGACTGTGACTCTAGCAGTGATTTGAGTATCATTAGGAAATTTTTATACTGTTACAAAAACTCGAGCGCTTTGCCAAAAGCCGGCAAGATTTTGGTTTGAGCGCTCCACGCCCTCCACAGTGGCCACTCTTTATAAGGAAACTATACAGAAAATGCCTCGGTTATATGATGATATACATCCCACACACCAACAAAACAACAAAAAAGTTTTCAGCAAGCAACAAAAAAGTTTGTAGCTTGAATGAAGCCGGAGTTATGAATTTTCGAAAATGAGTTTGAAAGCTATAATCATGAAATTCTCAAAATTTTGATCAGCTCTACTTAGGAATTTTTATTAAATTATTATTCTTTGATAGTTTAATTTCAAAAAGCAAGAACAAGAGTTTGAAGCTCGAACAATTCCGGAGATATGAATTTTTCGAAAATGTGTCTGAAAGCCGAAAATCATGAGATTCTGAAAATTTGGAAAGGCACTCCTAATTTTTAATTTCTCAGTTTCAAAAAACACCACAAAAAATTGAAAAAAAAAAAAATTTAGTTTGATTCGTTCGAAGTTGTGAATTTTCGAAAATTAGTCAGAAAATCTAAAATTATGAAATTCTTAAAAAGTAGATGGGAACTTCTTTCGAATTTTTACTAAAACTATTGACTCCTAATAAATTAATTCAAAAAGCAACAATTTGAGTTTTAAGCTCGAATAGGTCGAGAGATATCTATTTTCGAACATGAGTCTGAGAGGCAAAAGTCATGAAATTATCGAAATTTTCAATACTACTACTCTTAAATGTTTACTAAAACTATTACTTTTTAATAATTTAGTTTTTAGAAACACCAAAAAAGAAATTATAATTCGAGTAGGACCGCAGTTTCGAAACTTTCAAAAACGATTTCGAAAACCAAAATTTATAATTTTCTCAAAGTTTTGATGGCCACATCTTGCGAAGTTTTATTAAAACTATTGCTTCCTAATAAATAAATTCAAAAAGCAACAATTTGAGTTTTCAGGTCAAATAGATTCGGAGATATCAATTTTCGAATACGAGATTGAGAGGCAAAAACCATGAAATTATCAAAATTTGCAATACTGCTACTCCTAAATGTTTACTAAAACTATTACTTTTTAATAATTTAGTTTCCAGAAACACAAAAAAAAATTATAACTCGAATAGGACCGTACTTTCAAAACTTTCGAAAGCAACTCCGAAAACCAAAACCTGTAATTTGCTCAAAATTTTAGTTCCCATGTCTGGCGATTTTTTACTAAAACTATTGCTTCCTAATAATTTCATTAAAGAAGCAACACTTTTTTTAGCTCCGGAGATATAAATTTTCGAATATGAGTCTGGGAGGCCAAAACCATGGAATTATACAAATTTTCTTCCCTTCTATTCTTATTTTTGTACTAAAACTACTACTTTTTAATAATTCAGTTTTTAGAAACACAAAAAATATGTAATTCGAATAGAACTGCAGTTTCGAAACTTTCGAAAACGACTCCGAAAGCCAAAACTTATAATTTTCTTAAAATTTTGAGAGTTTTCACTAAAACTATTGCTTCCTAATAATTGCATTTAAAAACCAATAATTAGAGTTTTAATTTCGAAAAGGTCCGGAGATACCAATTTTCGAAATTGAGTCTGAAAGCCAAAAATTATAAAACTCATTCAAACCATTTACGAATTTTTACTAAAACCATTGATTTCTAATAATTGAAATCAAAAAGCACCAATCAGAGTTTTAAGTTCGAATAGATCTGAAGATAGAAATTTTCGAACATGGGTACGAAGGCCAAAAATCATGAAGATTTCACATTTTTTTGTGATTATATTTCCATAATTTTTACTAAAAATATCACTTTTTACTAAGTTAGTTTCAAAAAAGCACAAAAAATAAAAACAAGAAAAAAAAATTGTAATTCGAATGGATCCGGAGTTGTGAGCTTTTGAAAATAAGTTTAAAAATCAAAAATTATGAAATTTTTTAAATTTTTCCTCCCGCATACTGCGAATTTTTGCTAAAATTATGTCTTTTAAATTATTTAGTTTCGAAAAGCAATAAAAGCATTTGCATAGCTCGAATGGAAATAGAGTTACGAGCTTTCGAAATTGAGTTCGAAAGGCAAAAATCATGAAATTTACAAAATTTGTAATCTTTCTTTTCGCAAATTTTTACTCAAATTAAAGTAGTAGTAATTTATTTCCAAAACGTAAGAAACCGCATTCGACACAAAGACGAGTTAGACGCATTTAGCAGGGGTGCAAATGTAATCAGGTACGTCAAAGCGGCAAGGTTTCGATGGTACCGTCACATTTTACGATACAAACCGGAAATAGATCTTCGAAACAAATCCAGAAGGCGACAAAAGAAGAGGCCGGGCGAGAAAACGATGGAGAGTTGATATTGAAGGCGACTTTGGAGCCATGGGCAAAGGTAGGTAGGTAGGTAAGATGGCAAGAGTACCCCAGTACGTTTTGATACCATAATGTGGGCCACTACCTGTGCAAAGAAAAATTTTGGGCAGAGAAAACCTTCTACAGCCATCCAGAGCTGGGTTCCTCTTTCCAATCCTGCCTGCTCGGAAACCCTCGAAAAACAGTTTGCGGATGGAGAGATCAGTGCGAAAAACGGAGAAGAAGGGGAGATCTGCTTCAAGAAGCTACTATGTTCTACAGGAAGTGGTCTCCAGAGAACAAGCTCCTTCAACCTAATAGCGCTCTGAGCAGCAATGGATTGAACCTGCAGATCCACAGAAAGTAAGCGCAGAATAACGTTGAGCGCAGCAGTGGGACATGTTCTACAAGCACCAGTGATGTCCACACATGCAGTTCTCTGCACTCTCTCTAGTTTAGTGTAGTTGTAGCCTTTCTGAAGAGCTACCCACCAAACTAGGAAACCATATGTCAAAATTTGCAGAACCCCTAAGTTGTACATCTAAAGTACGACACGTGGCTTGAGACCCCATTTTTTGCCGAACATAGATTTACAGGCGTAGAAGGCTATACTGGCCTTCTTAACTCGAGTTTCTATGTGCAGCTTCCAGTGGAGCTTGGGGTCAAGTATTACACCAAGATACTTGACTTGTAAGACACTGGTTGTTTAGTCTTGGAAGCTTAAAAGGCGGAGGCTTGTATTTTCTGGTGAATAGCATGAACTCCGTTTTGTCAGAGTAGACTGAGTGTAACCAGGGTGCCTTACAAAATTTCAGCCACTACTAATGGGAAGGGACTATTAGGACCAAAGTGATTCCAGCCCCTCCTGCCACAGCATTTATTTCCCTACCGCCAATCAGGGACGAGATCCAGAGGTAGATAGGTATTTCTACCCTTAGCCTATTTATGTCTATAAAAACCGCTAAAGTGAATTGTTTTCCCTCCAGAGATTTCTCTACAGTCCCTACTACCTCAGTAGATTTCCCTTTCAGGTAAGCGTGTCGGGCTGGAGAAGGTCTGGTTTCCAAGTACTCTCGAATATGATAGTCGATCACTCTTTCGAACACCTTGAGATTAAAGGAGGTAAGACTTATGGGTCTGAAGTCCTTGGCCGAGACGTGGCCCCTCCTTCCAAGCTTAGGAATGAATACCACCTTGGTTTTCTTCCAGCTTGCAGGAACGTGGTTTAGCGAGATACACGCCAAAAATATCTTTTGAAGAATGGGAACCACCAAGGTTTTAGTCTTCCGAAGCATTACTGGTATGTTGTCATCGATGCCTGGAGATTTGAAAGGGGGAAAGCTATCGATTGCGCAGCCATGAGCATATTTGATATCAAACCAAAAGCTAATGATCGAGGGACGTGGAAGCGAATTGTAACGGACCAATGGTTGATCCCAAACGGTGATGCTATAATGATGAACAAATATAGTTTTATAACTACAAGAAACTGGAGTTTCGCACTTTTGAAAATTAGTCTGAAGGAAAAAAATTACAAAGTTTTATAAATGCATTACCGAATACTGATCTGTTTTTTTTTCAATATTAAACTCGTAAAAAGGCAAATCATAGATTTACCAGTATTAAAGGTGTTCAGATTGTCAGAAAAATTTTCATACCTATATTTTTTTTTTTTAATAAACATTTTGGTCTTGAAATCTTTCGAGCGTAATTATGTCGAGTTGCATGCAGTATTTGGTGGCCAATATATTAATAAGTCACTAGTGACTAATGACAGCTGCATGAATGCTGGCATAAAATAATCAATCAAAGCAATTATCTCAAGCTGCCCTTTTAGTATGCATTTCAACACCTCCTTTAGTTAAAAAAAAGTATCTGACCTTTCAAATATCAAATGAGTATTGCACAAAAAGCAGAACGTTTTTTGGTGTTCATGTTTTTATGTCTGCAACTGTACCAGCATACAATGTACCTACAGCCGTTGCTTGCAAATTGGAAAGTTGGCAGATCGGAGATGAATAATGATGATGATGATGGCGTTGGTGATACGAGCGCAACTGTCGAAGTCAGCACATAAACACAAACGCATACATACACATTTGCATGAGTGTCTATGTGTGTTTGAAAGTAGATATTTTTATTTGTATATTTGTTGAGTAACGCCAAATGTAACTCGTAGCAGGGCGAACTACAGCCCAACAGCCCTACTAAAATATATTGCGCCAAAAATATTGCGAAGTTAGTGGAAATGCAGCGCTGTCTGGCGAGTACAGAATGTTGAAAGAAAGTGGTGCAAATATAGTGAAATAAACCGAAAATTCTAAATATTCAAACCACCAGCCACAGCTAATATTTTGTGGATATATTTGTATGTGTGTGTATGTACATGCCGCGCACCCACGCCGCTGTGGCCGTTGGCACTGATGACGAGCGTAATAAACAAACAAATGAATCATTCAACCAACAAAATATGCAGCAGGCGATCGAGTGCCAAACAATGCCCTTCTGCGGAGACAAAAAGAAAATCATCAACAATATAAAAATTCAGTAACGCTGGCAACAAACCAACTGCACTGATGAGCAGGGGAGGGCAGGCAGCAAGTTGTGCAAAAATTGCGACACGCAATTTATCAACGGAAAAATTTGCATAGCAAAAACAAAAGAGAAAAGTGACAAGCAAAAAGTGGAGCGGCGGAGGTGCAGAGAGTGCAGTTGGCAAACGCATTGTGAAAGTGCGGAAAAAGGGAGACAGAGAGTAAAGTGAGAAGAAGCAAAAAAATGGAAAAAAAATTGACAAAAATTTGGCTGACTTTCGTTTGCCATTTTCGCATTTAAAATAGAATTTTCGTGGTTGTTCTATTTTGCCGAAAATATGCAACTGTCCATTTTAGCTGTGATTTTAGTTGGCTGCGCTCTGGCGCTGTGTTCCACTCACAAGCGGAGTGGCCGTCATGCGACAGCTGCGCCGCGATGTATGGCCATTTGTGGCAGATGGCATACACTTTCAAATAACTGAAATAACTGTGTCTCGACTAGGCGTTCCATTTCCGCAACTCTATTTGAGTGATATTCGGTAGTGGCGAGGTAAAAAAAAAAAATAAAAATGGAGCAAATATTTTTTGAGCATACAAAGTGTGTCATTGCTTAGGCAGCTGCACATAAATGGGACACTGGACATGCACGCACACAAGCCGCTGTAGGCAAACTGCACATACACACACACCCGCAGGCTTACAACAGCACACGCAGCAGCCTAAGTAAATTATGCTTGCGCCACCAACTCAGATTTTTTACATTTTTTGGTCTAATTTGTTTTATTTTTTTTAATATTTTTTTTTGCACTCAGTTGCTGCTCTTCATGTAGCAAAACGCGCTCACCATACATCATGGCTTAACACAACAGTCTAACGGGAGTAACAAAGAGGAAATTTACAAAAAAAAAAAATTAAAAAAAAAATTGCAATAATCACAGTAACAGTAAACGAGTGGGTGTATAGTGGCTGGCAGCGCGGCTTCTTTGCAAAAAAAAAAGTTGAGATTAGCTGAGTGCGGCTCGGCAAATGAAAACAGCGGATATGCTAGACAGCCGGAAAGCGACAGTCTGACAGCTGAAGTGGCACTTAGCGGTAGCATCTGTGGTGTTGGTTGATGTTAGCAGCGGCAAAAGTATTGGAGTTGATGGACGCAGCGGCGCAGCACTCAGGCGCTTAGCGACTGTTGCACGGATGTTATAAGCGACTTATTACTTTTTTATGTGATACTTTGGGTGTATGTGAAAATCGTAAGTGCGTGTATGTGCCAATAGAAGTGTGTGGAACGACAGATTACTTTATTTCAGATTTGGTGCCATGATAACGAATTTGCCGCCTTAGCCAGCTGAATAACTGAGAGCGCTTGGCATACATACATACATAAATATAACAGTAAATATCATTATTAGGCCGATTAGTAAGTAGGAACTCTAAGAAAATGCAGCAGGATGCGCAAACTGTTTTTGCTGTATAAGCAAAATGTTCAGAAATTTAAATCTTGCAGCACTACAATCACTAGTGAATGAGTTAAAGATTCTCGTCAGAATAAGACTGAATATGGTCTCGCTGCTAGATGGAAGAAAAATAGTGTTTTAATGAGTGAACTTACAAAAAAAGTGAAAAAATTAAATTTTTTGTTTTTTTTTTATTTAAAAAATCAATTAAAAAAAATTAAAAAAAAATTTCAAATATAAAAAATTAAAAAAAAAAAATGGATATGTAAATTTTTAACAACTACTTAGAAGGCCATATATCGACTACCATCAAATCGATTTACTTTTATACCACTTTTTATAACTCAACCGGAAAAAATTAAAAAAAAAAAATTTAAAAAAATTTTAAAAATCAATTAAAAAAAATTTAAAAAATAATTTAAAAAATTTTTTTCAAATAAAACAAACGTAAAAAAAAATTTAAGAAAAGTAAAAAAAGAGATGCGTAAATTTTCACCAAATACTTAGCAGGCCATATATCGATTACCGTCAAGTCGATTTAATTTAACACCACTTTTTATAACCCAACCGGTCTTAAATCCCTTTTATGATTATTATGAGGTAATAATTGCGACCCGAAAAATTTATTGTGAGCTCCTCACGGGTACAAGGTAGGTAGGTAGGTAGGTGAAATGGTTGACGTCCAACCCCGACACTCCCTAAGTAGCACTCAAGCGCCATTTTGATACCATTTCGAGACCTCCAACAGGCATATAGCCAGAGCTGATGATGTAATGGAGAAGATTGATGGGTTTTGGTTGGCGCCCCAGGGTGTCGAAGAAAGGAGCACCTAGTGAGCACCTCTAGCTGGCGAAACCAGACATTTGCAGAGAAAGTGCTCAACAGTTTCCTTCTCTGACAGGTCCCCTTAGCTTCTACAATAGATATTAAATGGTAAATCTAGCTCTCCTGTGTGTGCACTGATCATTCAATGACCGGTAAACTCAGCTACGAGTTCAGAAATTGAATGGCGCGGAGTCCTCAGCACTTTCTGAGTCCTCCTTCTATTGTATTGGGGACAAAGGGCTTTCGAAACAGCACTTGAAGGAATCTCTATTGCGCTTTCTTGAAAAATATGGTGGGCAATTCCTCTTTAGTAACAGTCAGGGGGATACGATGACTCGATAGGAAGTCTTTGAGATCAATTCAGTCCCTTTCGTGGCGAGCTCATCAGCAATTTCATTTCCCTTCTATGTCCTGGAACCCAGATCAGAGAAATGTTACTTACACACCCGAGATATTTAATCCCCTCCTGAGAAGAGTTTGACCTAAGAAATTTGATATTCTTCTTACAGGAGTAGATCAGTGTGGATTTGCACCATGGCGTCTTCAGAGCATTGAGCGTAGCTTGGCTATCGGAAAAAATGTTAATATCTCCAGCGCTGCTACGCCCTCTAAGCCTGCGGGATCGCAAATTCTTCTGACTGAAAAACTCTAGAAGTATTCAGCAATTTTAATGAAATAAATAAATTTAAAGCTTTACAGAAAACCTCTGCTCCGACTACTAAACCCATCTTGGAGCCATCAGTGAAAACAGAGGAGCCAGCTACGTTGCAGATTTTCCCCTTATCATCCCCATCACAGCATCACAGTTCGGAGCGAACTATTGCTTTCGCTACAATTCGTCTCCACATTACTGGGACATCAGCGTTTCGTTCGATATCAGATATACCCATAGCTCCAAAGTCACCTTCAATGTCATCTCTCCACCTTTTCTCGCCCAGTCTATTCTTCTGTCGCCTTGAGGATTTGTTTCGAAGATCTTTTTTATAGCTCTATCGCTGCTCATTCGTAGAATGTGACCATACTATCAAATCCTTTGAGCTTTCATGTACCTTATTACATATGTACATATTTTGCCCTTATTCAGGGTATTTCTTAGAGCCCAGCTTCCTCAATTAATTTTAGTATTTGTCCTTTTTTATTGAGTTTAAGGTTCTAGCATGATCTTCTTTACTTCCTGCATAAGAGAGAAGAAGTTATCCCTTCTGAAGCTAAAAAACAGCTCTGAGGCTATAAATGGGAGGCCGCCTCTTTCCTAGCTAATTTATCTACCACTTTGTTCCTAGTAATTCCTATGTGTCATGAAGCTCATAGGATACGTGCGCCGCAGCAAACTCATAGGGTACTCACTGAGGTGGACAGTTATAAGTGGGGTGCAACGCTAAAATATGATCAATATTTGCGACTGCAAACAAGTCCGTTGGCCATGTACTATATTGGATTTGGGGATGGGCTGTTTATAGATTATCCTACCCAGTCACTTATCCACCTTAGCTGACATCTTCAAGCACTGCAGGTATGGCTCAGCAAATCAATGGTACTGCCCAACCAATTATAGACGTACGCAAGCCCAGCAATCAATGTCAAGACTTAGGTATTAAGAAAGAGCTTAGCTTGCTAAAGTGAGCTTAATATTGACGTGCAGTTCTTCAATCGTAGTTGATTTATCACAGTGGTGAGACATTTTTAATTGAATGGCATAGTTAGCTACTATGTGGCATTAACGCAACCTCCAATTAGTGGTGATGGAGTAAAATCCATTATTGTTATTATATAGTTTAAATTTTCTCTGGAATCCAAAAACCAAGATTTTGCACCCAATAAAGCATCTTCTAGTTTCTGAAAAATCCGTTTTGGGGCCGATTTTATCACAAAAACCACAAGCACAAAACCTTTCAGTGCTCGCGTTTCGTATGATTGGTACTGTACCAAAATAGTTTTAATAAAAAGCCAGTTTTACATACATACGCACGAAAGACATGGTAATTCCTTCCTTCTGAGAGTTGAGAGATGCAACATTACAGTAGAGCAAACTTACCTGGAAAAAAGGAAAAAATATTATTTAATAAAGGGAATTCAAGTGGTTTCAAATCAAGTGAAGAAATACAAAGTTGCTCTGTTATTGTATAAGTTTGTGTTAGTGATGGCATTTCTTATGACATTATTTCTTATGGAATGATTTTATTAAGTATTTGAATTAGTACTCTTATATTTTTATTTCCTTGTTCACTCCACTCGGGTGCATAGGGCCTCGACAAGACTCAGTCTTGAGTTGGTTTCGTTAATCTATTTGATTTGAGACAGGGTAGGTGATTAGGCTGTCGCTACCAGTCCTGCGTTGCTAAGGAACAACGCCTTCTTAATGCTTGATACGCCATCTGTGTTTTACATTTTTCTGCCGAAGGATCGCACAGATGATTGAGGACTTCGCTAAAATTGATGTGCTATTCCGCTATTTCCGCGGTTGCCCGCTTCCTTTTGCTGGCGCCACTGATGCAACGTGTAATTGTGTGCTTTTGCTTGTTTTAGCAGCCACAATGCAAATAATGCGCAGACTATAGTGCGGGAGTAAGGATGGGAAGGATAAGTTTTCGGGGTGGAGGAATGATTTTTTTGTTTTTTTTTTTACAAGCAGAAAAAGTAGGTAAATTTGGAAAAGTGCGAGGACTGTGCTTTATGTGGGATTCGAACCCACAACCTCTGGTATGGCAGGATAGTACACTTACGCCAGACTACCGAGGCCGCTTATACTCTTATAATTACTTCTATAGAATCTATTTATGTATAAAATAATTATGAATACTTTAGTTTTAACTTTTGGTATTTGGGAGAATTAATTTATTTACATATATTTTATTTGTTTTTTAAAAAAAAGGTTCCTACTTTATTTTGGACTTAGAATGCGGAAATCTATAAGTAGCGAAAGTCGTTGCAATCATCGATAGGTTAAACTTAAGTATTAGCTACCTGTAAAAAGGGTGGCAATCCCGAAATCCCGAAAATACGGGACCACTTTTTATTTTAAACACCAAAAATCGAGAGTAGAGTGATAAGCAAAAATTAACTCGTTCTCGTATGGCGGACAATCCCGAGAGAACTTAATTTCGGGATCCCGAATACTAGGCCATGGCCAAATACAGGGCAGCTGATGAAAGCCGCTACCAAAAAAAAATTGAATAACTTTTTTTCTTTTTAAGTTATCTGTTCCATTTTTGTTTTAATTTGCAGATTGATCTTTAAAATTTATTAAAATGGATAACTGGGACACGCAAACAAGAATTTGGATAGTCCGCCGCTATCACGCACTGGAGTCCGTAGTTTTGGTACAGAGAGAGTACAGGCGGAAGTTTGGCGGCGATCCCCCGAGCAGATGGATCATAAGGAGACTGGTGAATAATTTTGCTGAGCAAGGAACAGTCGCAAGAAGGCCTTATCATCGAAACCCACCAGTTCGGACGGAGGAAACGATCGCTGCTGTAGCTGCAGCTATACAAAGCAATCCAAGGGTTTCAACAAGAAGCTTATCTGCTCAACTTGGTGTCAGCCGACAGTCTTTGCAAACAATAATGCACAAAGATTTAGACTTATTTCCCTACAAAATTCAAATGGTTAACAAACTGAATGCAGCAGACTTGCCGATTTGCTTGGAATTTTGCCAGAAGATCCTGCAAATGGTGGAAGAAGACCAAAACATGTTAAACTGCCTTTTCATGTCTGATGAGGCCCATTTCGATTTAAACGGCAATGTGAATAAACAAAATTGTCGAATATGGAGTACTTCTAACCCACAGATACTCCACGAGACGGAATTGCATCCTCTTCGCGTGACAGTGTGGTGTGCGGTTTCTTCACGCTGTATTGTCGGGCCTTATTTTTTTGAAGAAAATGGTCACACCGTTACGGTTACTGGAGACCGTTATTTGAAAATGCTGAAAGAATTTTTCTATCCAGAACTTCGCCGAAAGAGAATTCCTTTCAACTCTGTGTGGTTTCAACAAGATGGGGCAACGTCTCACATAGCCCAGACTGTTATGACAGAGTTGCGACGAAAATTTCCCAATAAACTGATTTCAAGAAACTCCGAATTTCGTTGGCCCCCCAGGTCGCCTGACCTTACTGCACCTGACTTTTTCTTGTGGGGTTTATGTAAACAAGAAGTTTATAAAACAAAGCCAACAAATTTGGATGAACTAAAACAATCCATTCGGGCAACAATTGCGGCTATTCCTGTCGCAACTCTCAAAGCAGCAATGAACAACTTTTTACTAAGATGCCGCACTTGTGTCAACGAGCATGGGGGGCATTTAAATTCAATTATTTTTAAAACCAGTTAAGCTACATTTAATAAACTTTAATGACCTTCAACTTGAAAAAAAAAAATAAATGATTTCCATACACTAAAAAAAAGTTATTTGAGTTTCTTAATGTAGCAAAATTCATCAGCCACCCTGTAGTTATCGTAAACAGCAAAAGCTTACAAGCAGCTCATAAGATTTTACTACCGCTACCCTAGATTTCAGAAGAGAGTTTAAGGTGAAGTTCTCCAAGCGAAAGGAATTCGGATTTGAATTCAGTAGTCAAAGAGAATGCAACTACATTTTGCACTGACGGTTTCAAGATGAATTGCTGCATTGGCGCCTGTGTATATTCGAAAGACCTCGAAACCTCCAAGCCTTTTCGTCTGAATAATTGAAATAGTATTTTTTCAAACAGAAGTTCTCGGAATACGGGACGCTTGCAGGATAATTAGAAACCATCCACAACACCTATTGAAAGTACGTATTTTTTCAGATAGTCAACTCCGATTAAAGTCACCTGCGAACAATTCAAAAAGCGTCGGACAATGCAAAGATGAAAACTTTAGCGCACACGGCAGACATTACTTCAAGTTGAGTACCTGACCATAGGAACATAGTAGGAAATAGGAAAGCTGATGAACTGGCAAGACAGGGGGCAACCTATAACGAAACCGAAGCAAGAGAAATATGCTGTACGAAATGCGTGCTCAAAAGGGAGATCTTCTCGCTCGCTGCAGAAGAAAGCCATTGACAGATGGACTAACAAGGATACCTGCAAAATAACTAAACAAACGTGGCCCAATTTCAACACATCCAGAACTGCTGAGTTGTTAGGAAAGCCAAGAGCAGACATATTCAGAATTACGTCGACAATAAGCGGCCAATGGCGTTTGGAAGAAAAATATGACAGGATTGCCTATGAGATTGCCAGGAAGATGGAGCGGTCGTACAACGATGACTGTAGAAGCTGCACTCAAGAAGAACCTAAGGAAACAGTCTCTCACTATCTGTGTGAGTGTCCAAGTCTGAGTGCCCTACGATATAGATTACCGGCGCAATCCTCGATGATTGACTTGAATGAAATTGCAGAAAAGAAAATTGATGGCATAGGCATATTCATAGTCAAACCAAGATGCTCCGACTAATAAAAAGCAGCGATTCTAAAAGTGGTGTATTAAGCTGGTATTTTTGTGCTATTTGGGTCTCGGCTGTGACCTGTAGTTTTACACGATAATTGTTTTATGGGTTTAGTGTTGAGCCACAGAGTTATCTATTTTGTAATAGTCATGGATTTATTTCTTAACGGAACCCTTTGCTATTTATCTATTCCGTACCTACTCATGAAACAATGACTAGTTTATCTCTTCTGTAGCTACATACGGAATCTCTATTGTATGTATTTTGCCATTACTCATAGAACCACTTACAATTTATACATTTTGTAACTACTTCCGGAACTGCTTACAATTTGGCTCTTATGTAATTACTATTCAAGAGGATTGGCTGCTACTACCCATGGAATCCCTCACTCTTGAAACTGTAGGTCCATCCATTTGTAAAACAACATGAAGACCAAACATCCAAAAACGGGTACGCAGCAATTACAAAAAAAAAAAAAAAAATATGCATTATTTATAGGGGTTTTGGTACGGTTTGTTTTATGTTAGGGAAAAAATTCCGTCGTAGTTAATTTAAATAATTACTTTCAACGTAAACTTAAATAAATAAACCATGGGCTGAAAAGTCCCAGGCCTAGCACTTAGATGACACTAGTTTTATTCCACTCACCTCTTTTTCAGTTAGTACTAACCTAAAAAAGATAGCTACTAAAATTTAATGACATCATATTTATTAGCTTGTGAGTTATTGTGCTAAAAGTGACACTACTTTTCTTATATTCAAAACAATGGCTCCAAAAGAATTTCGTGTTTTAATTTTACACTGCTTTTTGGTGGCAAAAAAATCCGTTCAAGCGTGGAAAAGTGTTATGGAGACCCCGCTCCATCAGAAATAACAATATGTAAAACGATGGTTTATGACTTAAAACGTGGTCGTAGGGATGCCGATGATGCTGAACCCAGTGGACATCCAGATGGAGCGGTAACTCCAGAAGGCACCAAAAAAATCCACAAAATGTTTTGACTGATCGAAAAGTGAAAACGAGTGAGTGAAAAAACCCCCTAAAAGTTGATCAACTTAGAGGCATTGGAATTAAATTGAACTAAAAAACGAAAGTTCAAATTGATTGTGCAATCTTTATTATTTTTGTGTAGAACCATGCACGACATTCACCTTTTAAAGATAATCCATTTGAAATGTTGGCCGCAACTGCGCCTCAATTCAAGTTGGTTTATTCATAAAGCATTATGACCTTACACACGCCATACAAATGAAAGTGCAAATGTGTCTTGGGGGCCAATCCACTATCCCGAGACGACTGATAAATTGCTCACCAAAACGACGACGCAGTAAATCCATTATTTCGCGGGCTGTATGGCAAGTAGCGCCGTCTGGTTGGAGCCAAATTTTGGGGGGGGATCACGGGCTTGAATTTTCGGCATCAAAAACTCGTTTATTATGGCTCGATAGCTTTCGTCATTCATTGTAACGTTGGCGCCAGCCGCGTCGTTGAAGATCCCTCCAACCCATAGGCAGCGTCAAACGTTTGTTTTCAATGGATGTAATGGCAGTTCTTGAATGGCTTCGAATTGCTCGTCAGTCGTGTTTTCTTTGTTAAGCTCGGGACTTTTCAGCCCACGTGTTATAATTTGAAAAATTTAATTCTTACTTTAAGGATTTTTTTTCGGTTAGAGCTTGGTAGCTAAAACATATTACATTTAAATCCTGTTTAATTTTAATTTGCAGTAAAATTCGAGTCAAATTTTGGGTTCCCGAAAAAAATACCGAAATTTCGGGTTTAAAAATTACCGCTAATATTGGCAACACTGCTCCAAAATGTGTGTACGAAATTGAAGTAATAAAGAAAAGTTTAAAAATAAAGTTATGCAACTAAAATAGTTACGTGCACCCGAGGAAGTTACAGCGTGTTCCACAAACCTCTGCTCATACTTATTCTAATAAATGAGCAAAATGTAAAAATTGCACAAAATCTAGTTTAGACATACATACATACGCAGGTGGCTGAGGTTGCGAGTTCTAGTTTTTTTTAATTTTTTTTTTTTCTGTTTTGTTTTTTTCTTCGTTCCAGCTGGTGTAAGTGATGTAAGTAGTCGAGAGAGCAACTGAAATAGTTTCGCCAACATTAAAATGCAATTTAATGCACCTGCGGTTGGTGCGAGCAGCGCATAAAACTTTTTAGTGCTGCGGCGGAGGTGAGCGCATACCTGAGTATGTGTGTGTGTACTCGTACATGAGCGTATGGGTGTGCATTGTCGTGGCGTGATGGGATGTGGAAAGTGCATTTCATAAGTTTCCAATGCAACCGCACCTACGAGTGTACAAAAACAAAACAGAAAACAAAAATCAGAAAAAAAACATAAATAAACTTCCACTTCAACTCGCAGACGGATATGCTTATATGCAGCAACGAAACGAGTATGCATTCACACATACTCGCATACATATACACATGTCATCATGCACTCACACTCATAAATCCTTACATACATTTCACATGCATATGCCCAGCTATTACACTTACACTAACACTTACACCAAATGCAGCGCTGCCTCAGCGGAAGCGCCAACCTCAGCGCCATACAGCCATAGTAAATTGCACAACCGGCGACGCAGGCATATTCACAGACGCAGCTGCATATTTAACACTTACAGGCGTACACTTGTTAGCTATTAAACATTTACATTTCTACACACACACACACACATGCGCACATACTTGCAAGTGCACCAGCACGGCTGGCAGGAAAGGAAAGCGCTTAGGGCGCTGCATGTATGCGTACTAATAGCGGCTTTAATGTGCTCTGCTATGCTGCCGCTGCCAGCCTTACTACGCAATTCTTCTTCACTTTTCATACTCTTCGCCCGCTCCTTTCCTCACTCTATCTATCGTTCTTTATCTTGCTTTTCACACTTTCGCTATTGAACTTTCTTGCACAGCCTGTCGCGCTAGTTTTTCTGCTTTGCATTTTTTTTGTCTGAGAGTGTTTTTTTTTGTCTGTTTTCTTTTTGTGCATAAGTGTGTGTGCATATGTGAAGTTGTTCGTGTTTGAGTGTTTTTAAATTTGTTTGTTTTCCAGCACGTTCCACTACAATTACGCCGACAGCCGACTGCTGGCTGCCGACTGCCGGTTGCCGGCTGTGCGTATGCATTTAAAATTTATCGATAAAACTTTGGCAAACAAAGCGCGCTTATGCAAACAGGCAACTTAAGCAATTACACACTTATGCATATTTGTTATGCGCACACTTCTGTGCAAATAGAAAAAAAAGCGAATTCAAGCGAGAATTAATAGCTAAGTAACAGTGACGTTAGGTCTAAACACATCCAACACAGCTGATTTGGGTGCCGTCACTGTCTTCTTCATTTTGTATAGTTGGGTTTTTGGATCAATGCCATTCACGTACGTGGCGTATGAGTAACATTGTAGATATTTTATGAAGCACTGATAAACTTGAATGGCGCACCTCAGCGCTTTATTTTTAGTATGCAGCGTCTGTCACAAATAGGCAAACAAACTCATCGAGTAATTAGAAATTATTAAATTAATCACGTGTGACTTTCTTGTAATGAGTGAAAAGGGTATGCGTTTGGATTTTCAGTGAAATGTAAAGAAGTAAAGATTTGCGGATGCTTGCAAAAAAAGTTAAAAAATATATTTTGTTGTAGCACAAAAACCACATAAATCTCAAATTTGCGCAAAGTGTTTAGGTTTTTTTTCCTTGTTCACTCGAATCGGAATAATAGGGCCTCGACAAGACTCAGTCTTGCGTTGGCTTCGTTAATCTATTTTGCTTTCTGGCAGGGTTGTCGTTACCAGAAAATTTTGAGATTATCATCCAATTTCAGTCAAAATTTCACAATTTTTATTCGGAATTTTTAAAAAGTTTCTGGGCAGACAATTTAAAAAACGAAAAGAAAACTTAATTGGCTTGTACTCGTACACATCTGTTAGGTGTTTGACCGAACTTCTCCTCCTATTTGTCTTGATGTTGTTTCATAAATGGATATTCAAATGTGTTTAAGTCTTATATCCTATTTAATAATGGTTTTTTTTTTATTTTTCCTTGTTCACACCTCTCGGGAGCATAGGACCTCGACAAGACTCCTTCATAGTACAAGTTTTACTTGGCTCAAAGTTATCGTTGATTTTTGATAATTCTTGTAAGTGAAACTTCTTAGGCGTCGTTGGACGATCGAGAGTGGAGATTCAAATTTCAAGGCCATGCAACATTTTGGGTACTTTCGTTCCGCGAGAAAGAAAAAAAGATATAACGTAGAGGAAAAGGAGAGAGAGAGCTATACCTTATATATATCTTAGATACACTTTAGGCTATTTTTCCCGAATTTTTCCTTGTGGTTGCTAATTTCTAGTGAGAAATATCACTGCCTTCTTTTTGGCGCTTGTTTGTTGGTGCAAACTTGTAGGAAATATATTTTTGGTGGCTACTTTTTGGCGTTATATTTTTTTGGTGCCTACTATTGGGGGCGTTTTTTGTCCCAATTTTTTTGAGGTTTTTTTTTTGGTGCCTACTTTTTGGCGCTTATTTCCGTTTCCTGGCTAGTGTTGGTGTATACTATAAAGTGCTATCCATTCCGGCGTCGGATTTATTGATATTGCGTTGCGGTAATTTGTTGCATTTACCTACACCGGTCTACCCTTCTCCGTTTTTTTGTAAATTTTCTCTATTTGTATTCTCTGGAAATGTTGTGAATTTATTTAGATATATATTTTTTCTCTCTCTCCTTCCCTCTCTCTCTCTCTGGTGTCCATACCTCTATCTTTTTATGCCTTGAAAGTTTCACTTCTGGTATGTGTACTACGCTACACGCACTTTACCCCCCCCCCCCCCCCCCCCTGATGATGTTTTCTTCATACTTTTTGGTTTATGCGTAACAATATTTACATTTTAGTAGAGCGTTCTCACCTAATTTTAACTCAAAAATAGTAGTCTAGTACAAAATTGGAATAAAAATTATAACATGCCTAACAAAATCTCCTTTGCTTGTTGCCACTTTAACGTGGTAAAAGGGCTCAGTATGCGACAGGAACCCGAGAGCCTTGCAAGCGGTGGCGTAGCTATTGGTTGGACCACTCTGGCTGGTCAGGTCGAGAATGTACACAGAAGCTAAACCCAACACAGTGAAAAAAATCTTGGTGCCTTTTTAGGGAGCCAAATCGTCACTAGGAGGATGTCTGATCTCATATTAAATTACGGGCATTCAAGTATGCTGAGGAACATTGAGTTCATCCGTTTCGCGACCCTCGCTTAGTGCGAGCGGAACACTCTCCACTCTCATTCCTTTAATATAAGATTGGGCGGTGTACAGAATTTGAAAGCAGGACCTGATGAACCCGTTCACGGATGGCTGAAAATTGGATGGAAGGATTGGCGGAGAAGCATTCTACAAGGAGCTGTCCATCAGACTTAAGACGATGTTACCGGACCACTAAAGTGCATCCCAAGTAGAGGTGGCGGCAATTAAAGAAGCAGCTGGTTGGCTGGTCAGTTGTGTAATAACTGCCACGGAGATTAATATCTACTACGGCAATCAGGGCCTTGGGCTCGAAGATGGTGCACTCAAAACTGTTTGGGAATGCCTGACTTCACTTTCGATCGCATCAGAATTTTTCGATACACGGCTAATCTCAATACTTGGTCATAGCGACATTGCAGGAAACTGCGCGACAGATGAGCTGGCTAGATAAGGGGCCCGTGACGTTGTTACTCCGTGAAACGAGAGGATTGGAATACCGTTGACTACCTGCAATTTGCTTCAGGGAGGTGGTCTTCGCGTCAACTCAGCGATTGCCGTGCAAGTACACAAACTTGTAAGGTCGTGAAATCTTTCTGTCGACGAGTGATTCGGAGGCGGTCGAGGGATCTCCTGAGGTTAAAAAATTCTCAGCTCTCGAATTTCGTGGGTGCCCTTACATGACATTGGGCATTACTCCAATTATATTTTGGGTCATTTGTATGTAGGGTAAGGTAGAATTATATCGGCACTTTCTCCATAATTGCCCAAACCTAACAGAATGGATGCAAAATAGTATGAAATGCAAAAGAAAAACTGTGATTCCAACGATTTCATTCTGGTAAACGGACAGAATCACCGAATAGGACTTCTTCTTCGAGGCGTAGTGATATTCGTTAGCTTTTTGCATGGTCACCTGGGAAGAAATCTTTTCGGTTGTGTTAAGAGTTTTTTATTTTGTTTTTTACACAAATTTATAATGTATTCAACAGTTTTCTATTTTTTTTCTGGAAGGCTGGCGACACTGCATACTCCATCGGACTTTACTATAAAGCAAATTTTAAATTTTTTCCAGTTAGTTAAATAATCGATAAAAAGTATTTATTTAAGCTTCATTATTCTCCTTAACATTTTTGAAATTATTGGAAACAAGTTTTCCACTGAATGACATTTTTTTCCTTCGTTTATCTATCGATATTCTTGGCGCATCCAACAACAATAGCTGCTGGAAGTAAGTAATTAGCTCGTCATAATTGCGCGAAAATGCAACCAAAAGCAATAAATTTACGGAGACGTCTGGGAAAGTGCGGGTGCGTGGTACGGAGCAGAAAGCAAAAATGCACATAAATAAACAAAGTGACAATGAGCGAAAAGCAAATGGAGAAAAAAGTAAAGACAATAAGGAAATGAGTAGCAGCAACGGGAATTAATTGCCGAGAAAAAGCTAAGTGATTTAAAAAAAGAAAAGTGCAAAGAAGGAAAAATATTGGAAAACTACTTTATGCCATTTAAGGCAAATTTCTACTAAGAAGAAGGTGCTACAGGCATTTTAAGCGAGTAGGAAAAGACAATTTGGTGTAGGTGTTGAATATCAATACGGGATACAGGGTGTGAAACAATGATTGTGAGAAACAAATAGGGCCCTGCCAATTGTTTAAATAATAATTTTTGTATCTCTAAAACCGTTAGCTTGCACTCCAGTGAGTTTTAAGACTTTTCTGCATCTTTTGGTACATATAGTACTAAGAGGTGGCGCAAAATTAATCATTCATTTTTTTCAATAACTTTTTTACTAACTGAAAAAAAGGTTTTGAGTAATGAAAATATCTATTTTGACTTCTTTTATTCAGTCACAAGTGACATACGACGCCATTTGCAAAGATTAGGTCGATTCTGATAGGTCGATTAATTGTGCGCCACCTTGTATCTACGGATTATTAATAAAAAAAAAAACTGTCTAGTGGCAAGTGTCGAATATATTGACTTACGAGACCATTTGCAAAAATTTTAAATCTTCCGACAGGGTGATTAATTTTGCGCCACCTTGTATCTACGGACTATAAATAAAAATAAAAAAAACCTGTCTAATTTGTAAGTGTAGAAAATAGTTGATTTAAATGCTGTTTGCAAAAATTTAAGCTTTCCGATGGGATGATTAATTTTGCGCCACCTTGTATCTACGGACTTTAAATGAAAATAAAAAAAAACCTGTCTACTTTGTAAGTGTGGAATTTGGTTGATTTCAATGTTATTTGCAAAAATTATAAGTCTTCCGATAGGGTGACTAATTTTGCGCCACCTTGCGATTCTATGCGCGATTCCTTGCGCCATCTACGGATTATAAATAAAAATAAAAAAACCCGTCGAATGTCAAATGTCAAATATTATTGACGAACGACATCATTGCAAAAATTATAAGTCCTCCGATAGAGTGATTAATTTTGCGCCACCTCGTGTTATTACCCTAAATATTTAACATATGTTTTCACACACCCTGTATATACACATGCAGTGAAATATTGCATAGGAAACTTAAAAAGTACTTAATGTCGAAAAAAATATTAATGCCCGAAATTACAGCGCATTTTTCGCAATTTTTTTCCAACGAAGATGGGAGAAAACTTTAAATGAGATGCTGCTCGCTGTGAACACAATGCACTACACGAGAAAGCAATAACAACAAAATCGCACAGCAATCCACGCACACACCATGGGCGACCTATATACTGCCTTGGGAAGAAATGAAAAGTAGCATATTTTAAGGCGCATGCCGTTGAAAGCGAATACGATTGTTATGCGCGTAGTGCAGCAACGAAAGCACCAAGAAGAAAAGGGAAGCGTGAAACGGCTGTTAAATTGATAAGTGAAAGAAAAAAAACAAAATTCAATAAAATTTGAAAAGCGAAAAGTGAAAAGCATACGCTACGGGCAAGGAATGTGGTCGAGAGAGTTGAAGTGACGTTAAGCCAAAGCGGAATTTGGCAAGCACAGTTTGACAGTATTTTGGCCAAATGCGCGCTCAACTAACACACAACTCCAGCATATGCCGCGCTCAGACGAAATATGGTTGGAAGTTGAAGCGGAAATGCAGAGGATGTTGGCAAACAGCAGCGGCCAAGAAGTCGTACAGTCAGTCAGTTGCGCTTAGTAGTGGCAAGTGTGGAACAGTGCAGCGTAGCGAGCACGACAGCTGTCGAGCGGGTGGAGCATCAAGTTAAACACAACAATTCTTAGAACAACAGCAGCAGCAAAAGCATAGCTACAGCCAAAACAACAAACGGCAACAAAACTTAAATTGAAGTAATTTAAGTGCAGTTGCCGGCGACGGACGAACGTTGCAGCTGGAGGCGGCACTAGGTCAACGCAGCGGGAGACGTTGCTTTGTGACAAGATAAGTAGATAAGTTTAAAATGATGGAGCTCAAAGCACAACAGCCGCGTGTCATAGAGGGAAGTGAAAGAAATTGAAATTTAAATTGAAAAAATATTTGCAAAAGAAAAAAGTATCTCCTCAACGCCACTTGCTCGACGGTGAATGCTTTTAAGACGTGAATATGAGGCGATGAATTAAATCCTGGCGATTTTGCAAATAAATTTTCCTTATGAACTCTTCACGTCTACTAAAATATTTCAGGGAATTGTTTGCTGGAGAAAGCAACTATAATTTTAGTTCGCTGTGGAATCATAGCCGGTCTTAAGTTTTGCTTTATTTTAGGTTTTAGTAGAAGTTTAATATTAAGAAAAAAAGAATTACTAGATCTGCTTCTAATCAAAAGTTCACTAACAATAAACCATTAAATATTTCACTTAGTTTTAGTTTAATTGCAAAACCTGTTGATTAAAGTTTTGCTATCCTGCTGGAATTGTGCTAGCCAGCGGCCAAATGCTTTTTGATACGTTTGTCGTGCAACATATCTTTTTTTTTTTTTTTTTGTGGAGGATGGAAAGCATCAAAAGCCTATGACCGAAGCCGTGGTGTGGGACTGTGTGGAGCCGTGTGTAGTACGTCAGGAGGCCGTTGTGAGTATATTATTACACATTCGTCTTTTATTGTCATTCTGTTCTGTACATTGTGTTAAGGAGCTCTTTCTAGGGACCTGGTGCATATTCCGCGTAATGAAGGTTCTTCTATTTCTCCGTGTTTTTGCTCAATCCACCTCGCAATGTTTGGAATCTGTTTAAAGGTCCATCTACCTTTCTCGGATTGCTCCCATCGTTTCTGCCATTCTTCAATTGTTCGCAACCTTTCTTCTTTTGTCATGCCTTCTGCTTTCATTTCCCCAACGCTATCTAGAGTTAGGCAGGCGTTCCAGCTCATGTTGAAAACTTCGGGAATTAGAGATTGTCTCTTCCACCCTTTTTGCTGAGCTCTTTGAAGGCGAAAATTACTATACTCTACTCCCATTAGTATATCGATGGTTATTGCCTTATGATCGCTCTACGTATAGATGGAGCTTACAGTCCATGTTGCATTGCGCGCTGTAGTACTATGGGCGAAGGCGAGATCCACTATTGAGCATCGTCTTTCGGTTTGAAAAGCGCAACATATCTGAAATCTATTTGATTGTGTGCTTTCATATGAAAATGTGAAAAAAATATTCTTTGGGACTCATGAGTCGCTTTGAAATATTGGAAGCATATACACTTAGTTGAGGATGAGAGCTCCCCCTTTCACACCTTTGCACCGCGGTGGATATCTTAACAAGCAAATTTGTCGCATTTAAAGGTTCGCCGCAATCGCACATCATCACAGAGAAACCGTTGCGTCCACAATGAGTGATTATTTCGAATGAATTTTGATCGGGAGGCTGCATAGGATTACCTTTCCTCTTTTGAAAAATGACCAAAAGGGCGGAGTTAGAGTTAAAGGCGTGCACTGTCGCGTAATGGTAACTGATGGTCTTGTTCTTCCTAATTGAAGTGGCTGATATGGAGGTAATTTCGTTTCAGCATGGCGGCGCTATATAACAAACAGCCAACCATTCAATCAATCGTTTGTGCCAGAACTTTTGAAAATCGTATAATCAGTCAAAGCGATGGTATTAATTGGTTGTCTGGAAGGTCCGATTAGATTCCTTATATTATTGTCTGGCAAGAAAACAATATTAAGCCAATCCACCAAAGATGATTTGTGCTTGTTTTCAGAGATTTATTAATCTTACTCGTATAGTTTTATATGGCTTCTGCGCCATAAATAGCTTTATAGAGGAATTTCTGGAAACTCAATGCAAAGACAGCTAAGTGATTCCATTTCATGTGATCCAAGTATTTTTGACGCGGTCTTCACTTTTTCTTCAGAATAGGTTTGTTGGCTTGGGTATTCTAATATAAACTAAACTGAGACAATTTTGAATTACTTCAATAATTTCGAGATTTTGTAAAGTTAGCTACGAAGCTTTCACAAAGTCAAAGTCATCGTAACATTTACAAGGGCATGTAAAGTCAAACATACTTAGAAGGATAAAGTCAAACATACCTAGAAGAATTTGCGGTAAAAATAGACGTGGAATTCTTGAATATAACATTTCATACACGTACATATGGGGAGAATAGGCATTAGAGTAGTCATGACGTATAAATCGATTACAGAGGAAAGTTGTGAAAATACACGAAAAATACTGCGGTGGATCTACATAGTTATAATCAGGCCTATGATGTCTTACGAGACAGTATTCTAGGAGTATGGCACGATTTCGATATACTTCTGAGGTACCTTGGTATCTTCATAGACCATGAGCAATGCTTCAAAGAACAGCCTTAGCAAGCTGGGCACAAAGCTGCTATGTAACTGACTTTCCAGAACTGCACCGAACGTTGGAGGACCTAACCTGATGCTATTTGCATCAGTTATCAAAACGGTATTACTCTACACATCCCCGATTCGGGCGGAAGCTGTGCTGCATACATCCTACACCAGAGAGCTGCATGGGGCACACAGGTTAGCCAATCTTAGAGTATGTACCCGCTGGGAGACTACCCGTAGACCTGAAAGTTAAAGCTGAGAAAGCAACGTGGCTTCGTCACGAATAGGATGATTGGAATAGGATTAATCTCACAGAATCACACATTGTTGAATGGCGACGATAATGAGACACAGCACAAAGCGGAAGATGGACATACTCCATAGTTACAGACTTGCGAACCAGTAAGGAAGGGAAGCATGGGAAACTGAACTTATATGCGACCCAGTTGCTTTCTGTTTATGGATATGTCAGAAAATATCTGCACGCATTTAAACATGTCAGAATGCATGTGAATGAGAACTGAACTGCAAACTGAGCGCAAATTAACTTAAGTGTTAACTAAAGGGTGTTTTTTTAGAGGTTAGGTTTTCAAGTTGGCACTACTTTTTTCGTAGATGGTCTTTTAGACAGCTGTCACTTGACTTATGCTCAGTTTGGTTTGCCATTTCATAATGAATAGACTTACACCTGAACAACGTTTGCAAATCGTGCAAATTTATTACGAAAATAATGGTTCGGTTAGCGCGGTTCGAAAATAATGGTTTTTGTTCAGCGATGAAGCTCACTTTTGGTTGAATGGATATGTCAATAAGCAAAATTGTCGCATTTGGAGTGAACATAATCCACAAGCCATTGCTGAGACGCCTTTACATCCTCAAAAAGTCACTGTTTGGTGTGCTCTATGGGCAGAGGGAATCATTGGTCCATATTTCTTTAAAAATGAAGCCGGCCATAATGTTACAGTCAATGGAGAGCGCTATAGAGCCATGATTAATGACTTTTTCGTGCCTGAATTGGACGATGTTGATGTGGACGACCTTTGGTTCCAACAAGACGGCGCGACATGCCATACAGCCAACGCAACAATCGATTTATTGAAGGAAACTTTTAGTGAGCGCATTATCTCGCGCCGTGGACCTGTGGCGTGGCCTCCAAGATCGTGCGATATAACACCGCTGGACTATTTCTTGTGGGGCTATATGAAGTCGCTTGTCTACGCAGATAAGCCCGAGACGATTGACGTCTTGGAAGAGAATATTCGGCGCGTTATTGCTGACATACGGCCCCAATTGCTGCAAAAAGTGGTCGAAAATTGGGCCTCTCGGCTGGAATTTATTCGAGCCAGCCGCGGCGGCCACTTGCCCGAAATCATTTTTAAAACATAATGGCAAACCCTTATCTTTATAATAAAGCTAAATTCTTGGCCATAACATTAAATTATATACGTTTTATTTCATCTTGAAAACCTAACCTCTAAAAAAAACACACTTTATAACGTTGACTTAATCTGTATTCCGAGACGTCTAAAGAATGGAGGTAACAAAAAAGCAGATCAGAAATGAAATCTCCCGCCAAAATGGATAAACATGAAGTGAATGGACGCTGGGAGACGCACAGCAGTCATAATTGGGCTTTGGTTTGTTGAAGAACAAGCAGCCAAAATGGACATGCTCTGCCGTATGGAAGGAGGGAATGTCAACCCAGTGCGAGAGCCTTGAACAACTGTTTAGATGTCAGTAACCTAAGAAGATTCTTGAACCGCGCAGACTGGATATAGTCATGCTGTAAATAACCATTAAACAAGTTGATAACGAGGATGTGGCAACAAAATAGTGCAGCGCTAGTGGGATTCTGAATGAATTACCACTTCAACCAACCACCGAGTGGCTGAGAGATAGAATCAGTACCTGACCCCTAGTTCAGGTGCACCGACGAAATGCACCAAGAGTCGCGTGCGCATACAGGACCGTATCAGACGACGCGGTTTGCGTCGTCGCTGGAAAGCTCCCAATAGATATACTTGTGCAGGAAGTGGGACAACTTTATGACAGACAAGGAGTAAAGCCGACAACCAAAGCGAGGGTTGCAGAACGTCTGCACTCGTTAGAAAAGTGGCAAAGCAGATGGGACTCGCTTGCTAACGGACGTTGGACCTATAGACTTATCCCCAAACTTAACAAATGGGTGACCAGAAGACACAGAGACGTAGACCACTATTTAACCTAAATATTGAGCGGTCACGGATGTTTCTTGGAGTACCTCCATCGTTTTCACATGGATGACACTCTGTTCTGTCCAAGCTGCAACGATGCAATAGAAAGCGCGGAGCACGTGTTCTTCTTCTGTGATCGGTTCAACGAAGAATGCCGAACGCTTGAGTTAGTCTGAGCCCAGACAGTTTAATGAATAACAGGTGTGCACCAAATGACTGTTGGAACGCAGTTAAAAGTTTTGCAAAGAGGATAATGCTGCACCTGCAACGCGCGGATAGGAAGCGCAAAACACAGAGAAAAACAAATCAGCGACGATAAATAGCAGGCGCTCGATGCAAAAGATGCAAAAGAAACCTCGGTAGCGAATAACCTCCATACGTCCATGTGAGACGAACCTGGGAGCATGTCCCACATACCACTGGTATGACGGCACAGAGACATTAGAAGACGGGCCTATAGCATGGAGCTGGCTACCATACAGAGTTTGATGGAAAAGTAATGAGCCTTCTCGCGCGGAGCGTCTACCAAGCGATCAACCGAATCGGCTGGTGGGGGAAAATGATCTTTGGTCCTTCCCCTTCCACTAGAAATCGGTCCCAGTTCGCTGGCAACAGCGGTGCAGTCAACATCGCTCCGCGCGTGAAAGCTATTTTAAAAGTGTGCTAGGATTTTGCAGTGGCGAAAATGCAGCGATCGTTGGAGCAACGTTACTCGATCAAATTTTGCGTAAAGCTAAACAAAACGAGTATCGAAACCATTGGGCTACTCAAGGAGGCTTATGGGGACCAATCTCTGTCCAGTGCCGAGGTAAAACGGTGGCGCAAGTCGTTCAAGGAAGGCCGAGAGGGCGTCGAAGACGAACAGCGTTCTGGAAGGCCTTCGACGATGCAAACAGAAGAAGATGTGAACCGGGTTCGTGAAGCACTGTAAACGCGGCATTTTACAAAGAAGTGCTCCTCCGGCTGAAAAACCGCGTCGCCCGGGTTCGGCCCGACCTCGTCAACAATTGGACCCTTCATCACGACAATGCGCCGGCGCACACCGCCTTCCTCTGCACCTCTGCATTGGCCAAGATGGGGGTTCCGGTGCTTCCCCACCCTCTCTACAGCCCAGACCTGTCCCCTCCGAACTTCTTCTTGTTCCCGCGCTTGAAAAGGAAGCTGAAGGGGCGATCCAAAAAGGTGTGACAGCCGAATTGAAACCGATTCCGGCGGATGAGTTTAAAAAATGTTTCCTGCAGGGGAAGGACCGCTACCAGCGGTGTATTGATGCTCAAGGATCCTATTTTGAAGAATATTAGTGTATAAGCCAAAAGGTTTAATAAAACTGCTTAAAAAAATAAGGCTCATTACTTTTCAATCAAACCCTGTATTTGTACCAGACGTGGGTGAATAATAGTGGTACACCGTTCTGGACCTTCCCGAAGTAATGCAAATTAGTTCCGGGAAGGGAGTCTCCCTAGAAGAGGAGGAGGGATTGTTTTGGTGGCTCCACCATTCGACGGAGTTGAGGACAGTCCCTGTAAGTGCCAAGGCATTTGGACTCTACCTTACCCACCAAAACAACAAAAAAAGAAAAAAAAAACCTAATCTTCGTAAATCGATATTGTTTTTTTTTTAATTAAATAAATAATAAAGAGTGGTTAAATTTCAAGGGCCGATGCTAAATGTGAACCACACCTTAACGTCAACGACACCGTTGGACTTCTTTCTTTGGTGTTATTTGAAATAAAAGGTGTACGTCGATAAGCCAGCAACAATTCAAGAACTAAAGGATGAGATAATTCGGCACATTATCGGCACATTATGCCTCATCGTCATGGAAAATTTGGACCATCGGATGGAGGTGTGCCGCCGAGGCCTCGGCGGCTATTTGGCCAATATTTTGTTCCATACGTAATTGAGCCATATCAGTATTATCATAATAAAGAGAAATGACAATAATTTCCTAAAAAAATTGTATTTTATTCTAAATCAACAGCGGCCCTTAAAACTTAACCACCCTTTCATTTTCGTATGGAACTAAAAAACCGCGTCTTCACATTCAAAGTGCCGCATGTGGCTTGTGAGCCGCAGATTCCCCTAGAACATCGAAGATTGCACCTGAATAATAACTGAATTGATCTATTGTTTTGATATGGACTTCGATATGAACTAACTGGCACATTTGTATGAGCTGCAGATGCCATAATGGAGCAAAGAGTTTAAAAGTATTCTCTTAACTGCAGCTATTCGCACTTTGCAACCTTTCTACCACCACCCACTCTTTCATCCGCATCAAATAGGATAATTGGTCACATTATCAGACAAGCTTTTTAAAACTTTCCAATTTGCAAATAATTTAAAATTTATTATTTAATTTTTTTTTTTTTTTTTTGTTAATTTAAAGTCGTGGCGAACATTAAGCGTAAATTGGAAATGTTGCAACTTCATGTTCGTGCATTATTAACGGAATGCGTAATTGAACAACTAAAAAGCTGTTTAAATGTAAATTCCCATCGACAACGCCCCCAAGCTCCCAAGCCCCACCAAACAACGTACGCCACAAGCGGTGTGAACTTCAACCATAGCGCATAATTAATAGTGTAACGCCCTCCGAAGCAATCCAATATGTTTCTGGGTTGAACGGTGCAAAAACAAAAACGAAAAAAACCAGAGCACAAGTTACATTGACGGTGGTAACAGTGCTTGTAACAAGCTTGTTGACATAAATATTTCGGACCGACCACACAAGTAATTACCAGCAACAACTGGCGACATGAATACTCAACTGCGGGTAAAACAAATGGGCCAAACGGGCAACCAACTGGAAGTAGGTGAAGGTGAAAAGATTGAGGGGTAACGGGAGTGGGAATGAGAGTCGGAACGGGACTAGGAGTGGGAGTGAGAGCGGGAAAGGGAGTGAGTGTGGGCGTGTGGCAGCAGCAGCGGAGTGGATAAGCGAGTGAACCACTTTATTGTTATTGGTTAATGAATGGCCGACACACGCACACACACACTCGCTTACATGAAACATAAAACATGCATTGACACTTTGGCATGAGCCGAAAGCATCTTGTAATTTTATTTGCGGCTTATGGATGTGTGAATGTGTGCTTGTATGTATGTGTCAATGTGTGCTTGTATGTGTTAATGTATGAGTGTATGTGTGATTATATGTTTGCTTGTACCTTTAAGCACATTCATGCGCTTTTATAAGCGACAATACTTCATCTTGCGGCTCATTGGGATTATTGCCACCTGCTAACCGCAATCAAATTAATCAAAAACAAAACACATTTTACGTACGCACTTACAGTTACAGCCGATGTATGTGTGAATTAATGAATTGCTCACACACACACGCACACGCACATGTAGTACATTTCCTCAATAAGCGTGGCCGTGTGTGTGTGAAGTTATTTGTGCAGCTGTACCGGCACTTGTTTGCCAATTTGACCGAATATGTCAATTTGCGAAATTGTTTTGCCACTCCGCCTACTTGCCAATTTGCCGTTTGTCGTTGAGGCATTAGAAAACACCGAAATCGATTATATATTTACACAGCCTTTGTATTTACAAGGCAAACAGTGCGAGTGACATGATGCATAGTAAAGGAGAAGGCTGCCAGCTGCCAGCTGCCGTCTGGTGCCGGCTGACTGGTGACTGCCGGTGGTAGCTGGCGCTTTGCGTTTGCTCCTTCATCATTTTATTCATTCATTAGTTTATTTGCTGATTGTTCGGTTGATTGCCTTGCAACCACATCTTCAGTGGCTGATTTAGTGCATGGAACTTTACAACTGCAATAGTCTCAACTCAACTGCATTCGCACCTGCACTCTCTTCCTCGATAAACGATTTATATGCAGATTTTGCATGTGCATTACTATATTTTATACCTACTTGCCCATGCCATGTATGTGTGTGTGTGTGTGTGCGTGAGTTGCTATTGCATTTATCATTTCCTTGTGGCATCTGTGACAATTGAAGCAATCAAGTAATGCATATTTAAGCCATGATTACAATTGCAACACAAAGCCACACACACACCAGAACTTCTGAAACAATTATAAAGGGTGGTTAAACCTCAAGGGCCGATATTGAATGTAAACCACACTTAAACGTCATGTCGTTTTCTGTATTTCATTTGACACTTTTTGCAATTCCAGACTAACTCAATTTGAACCATGGAAAGATACGCAATCGAGCAACGCGTTAAAGTTATTCAGGCTTATTATGAAAACGGGCGTTCAAATCAAAATGCATATCGCGCACTTTGTGAAGAAAATCATCTTCAGTGATGAGGCACATTTTCACCTCAGTGGATTCGTCAATAAGCAGAGTTGCCGCATTTGGGCGAATGATAATCCAAGAGTGATTGTCGAAAAACCAATGCACTCACAAAGAGTGACTGTTTGGTACGATTTATGGGCCGGCGGCATGATTGGGCCGTATTTTTTCCAAATGAAATGAGGCCGGTCAGGCAGTTACTGTGAATAGTGTTCGCTATCGTGAGATGATATGGAACTTTTTATGGCCCGAATTGGAAGATATGGATGTGGACGATATGGACGATTCAACAGGACGCTGCCACTTGTCACACAGCTAACGAAACAAACAAAGGCTCTTTTGCGCGAAAAGTTTTATGGCAGAATAATCTCACGTCGCGGCGATATCAATTTGGCAGCCGATCATGTGATTTGGCACCGTTGGACTTCTTTCTTTGAGGTTATTTGAAAGAAAAGGTGTACATCGATAAGCCAGCAACAATTCAAGAGCTAAAGGATGAGATAATTCGGCACATTAACACCATAGAACCTCAATTATGCCTCGACCTATAACCATCGGATGGAGGTGTGCCAACGAGGCCGCGGCGGTCATTTGGCCAATATTTTGTCCCATACTTAATTGAACTAAATCAGTATTATGATACTAAAGAGAAATGATAATAATTTCTTAAAAAAATTGTATTTTATTCAAAATCAACACCGGCCCTTGAAACTTAAGCACCCTTAATATCCTACCTCCCATCTAACTATCATCTACCTGGCTTTGGGTTTATGTGAGCTGCACTATTTTAATCATACCAAATAATGAGTGTGCATTTGTTGTTATTGTCAGTGTCATTAAAACTTAATAGTCCATATGGGCAGCAGCTAAGTGATGCCATACCTACTTTTGTGCACGTAAATTGGCAGCCAATGATTACATTTATTTCCATTTAAACGCACACACCTACTCAGACACGCATGTGTGTGTGTGTGCGCGCTTTTAAGCACTTAGTTGTTTGCTCCGTGTTTATTTTCCCAACTGCCGGTAATAGTCAGCAAATTCTATTATTATCATGTGATTATATATTTATTGCTGGTATTGGCAGAAAGGATATGAGAAAATGATTGAATGCATCTACAAATTTGTATAATTCAAAAATACTTAATGTATGCAAATTGATTTAATTTTCATTTCGTGTATGTTTAAATTTTAAACAGCCGAAAGGTGGTGGACAAATGCGGCCTTAACACATGGGCTGAAAAGTGCCGGTCCTAGCACACAGGCTGGCAGTAGTTTTATGCCAATCACCTCTTTTTCAGTTAGTAGTAATCTTAAAAAGACACTTTGGAAAATTTCATGATATTCTATTCATTAGTTCGTAAGTTATTGTGACGCTACTTTCCTTGTATTCAAAACAATGGATCAAGAAGAATTTCGTGTTTCAATTTTAGACTGATTTTCGATGGGGAAAAATATCGGTCAAATGAAGCAATGGCTTTAAAAGTGTTATGGGAACACCGCTTCACCAGAAACAACAATAAAGTAATGACTTGCTGACTTCAAAAGTGGTCGTAGGGCACCGATAAGTCACTACGCAGTGGACGTCCAAATGAGGTGGTAACACCAGAAAGCACCAAAAAAATCCACAAAATCGTTTTGAGTGATCGAAAAGTAAAAACGTGTGAGTTAGCTGACATTGCACAGAAATCAAAAAAACGTATTGGCTTTAAATTGCCTCAGCATTTGACTATAAGAAAGCTCTGTTCAAAATAGGCACCGCGTTTGCTCACTGTTTTGTTTCATTAAGACAACGCACCGTGTCACAAGTCAATCAAACCAATGGAAAAACTACATTAATTGAACTTCGAATTGTTCTAACATACATATGCCAGATTTGGCTGCCACCGACTACTGGTAGTTCGCAGAATGCTCGTCGGTCACAAATTTCCCTCAAATGAAGAGGTCATCGCTGAACCTCAGGCTTCAACTGAGTTTGAGGCAAAAGATGAATCATTCCACAAAAGTGGTATTGAAATGTTAGAGCGGCACTGGTATGATTGCGTTGTTCTCGATAGAAGTTACGTTGATGAATAGAGCTAATTTTGAACAAAAAAAACCAGACCTCTTTGTTAGGTTAGGTTTGACAGCCGCATTGCACATAGAGAAAGCGATGCCACTTGGACTACGAAATGGGTCCGTGATGAGCCGCAAGGGTTGAGCTACATTTCTCCTTCCATATTGAACCATCCTGAGCTTTTGACAAAACGTAAAAGGTTGTTGATGCCTAAAGTGTATAGATTATCTATATTCATTAAGAAGTTGGTTTCTAAATACCAGTTCCTGCTTCTGGCTACAGCTGGGCATTTGCAAAAAAGTTGTTGAATTGTTTCCAATTCCTCCTCATTTCTGCAGCTACGACTGAAATCATGCGTGTAAACGCCTAATCTCCTTGCATGATTTCCTATGAGATAATGTCATGTGAGGGCCCCTACTAAGGTTCTGATTTGAGGTCTACTCAGTTTTATAATACTCTTGGACAGACGTAAGTTTAGCTTTGGCCATGTTTGCCTAGCAATTTCACTGGTGTTAACGCTAATCCATCTTTCATTGGCAGAACTGATCAGTGCGTCCATAACAAGAAGCTTACAAATTGCGAGAGATACCTTTGTAAAATCACCTATGTTTGGCTTACAGGTAGCTTCTCATGCAAGTTGGTCAGCCTTAGTATATCTCTACGGCGTAGACCCCAACATAAGATAATACGCTACTGTTGAACCATCTCATCAAGAGATTGGCGACAATGTAAGGCACTCCTTGATGTTGTTTGGAATGCATCCAGGGCTCGTACGGCAGCTTGGCTGTCTGATAGAATTCAGATATCTGTTGATGATATTCTGTTTATCTCTAACCATTTCATAAATAGCTTCATAAATAGCGCTTAAAAACACTACAGTGATGTGGTATTTGAAAGGATTCACTAATAGAAAACTCTTGGCAAAATAACCATGATCCTACACAGGTGCCCATTTTAGATCCGTCCGTGTAGATCTTAACGGGTGTATTGGGTGTTGGATCTTCTTCAATCCATTCCAGTCTAGAAGGAATTTTCATTAGGAAGTTCCTTTCGAAGCAATGAATGGGAGGGTGATAATCACAGTCACTGGGTATATCCGTGTAGGAGTCTAAGATGGTTGAATGTCCATGTGTGACAGTCCTCCATTGTGAGCTCGCTTTGAGCCTTAAAGCGGAACAGGCCGCTGAATATTTGCAGAAAAGATCAAAGGGCGGCAGATGTAGCATGATGTCCAAAGCCATGGTTGGCGTGATTTTCATGACGCCACATATTGCTAATTCCGCTGATCTCTGCACCTTATTCAATAAATTATAATAGAAGAATGGGTCTGACGACATATAGAGGAATGAGTCTGACGACAGCAGTGTAAAGCCAGTGAGCAACGTTAGGTTTAATTCCCCAGGTCTTTCCTAAAGCTCTTTACAGGCATGAAAAGCTAGGTTCACTTTCTTAACTCTTTCTCAGATGTTTGACTTCCAAGTCAATTTCCTATCTGTGTGTTTAGTCCCAAGTACTTGGTTTCTTCCGAAATCACAAGAGCTTCGCCCTTGAGCATAATTGGACTTTCTTGAGGGATTCTATGTTTCCTAGTGAACAATATGAGTTGTATTTTGCTTGGGCTTACTCCTAGACAATTTTCTGTCCACCTGGAAAGTATATCTTCAGCATTTTGCATTAGGTCCCTTAATGTAGATCGGCATAAGCTATAAGCTAACCTTACAACCCATCGATTCCAGTATTAACAGAAGTTTATTTACAACTGCGTTCCATGGTGTGACGACTCCACCTTGCTTTGTGCCTCTACTCACCGATCCCCTGAGTACCGATTCTCCTAGATTCACTTCAATGATTTTGCTAAGATCAGTGAGTGCTGCAGTGATTAGGCCCAGGACTTTTTAGCCGAGGTGTCAGTACTTTATGCTCTTTATTTATTTATTATTTCATTTATTTTTGTATTTAAGTCAAACATACAACCGCAGGTTATTTGTATAATGATTGACCTGAAGAAGAGATTGCATATTTAAATTCTAGATCACAAAATTCAACCATAAAATTAAAACTAAAATTACAGTAGTGATAAAAAGCAACAACAGTAAAAAAGTTGAAGTAGTGGCAGGTATTAAAGAAAAGATAAAAAAATAACAAAAACAACATAGAAAGTTGAGTAAATTCAGCAATATTCGGCAAAGTATCAAAGCAAAGCATTTCCGAAGCGGAACTTCTCTTTTATTCATTTAATTTTTAGCGGTAAATTATTGCAAAGACGAACTGAGAGCACAAAGTATTGACGTTCAGTCACCACAAAACTGTATTTCAGCGTGACTAGGTTTAGCAAACGGCAAGATTTTGAAAATAGCTATGCCGATCTTTGAGGTACTTGGGTTGCTGAGTAGTTATGATCTTCTGAATAAGCACTAAAACCTTAACCTTAAGCAAATCATCAGAAGATACAGATATAAGTTTTTTCGCAAAAACAGAAATGTGGTCATAACGTTTTTTACAGTACACGTGTCTTGAAATATTATTATACAAATGGAAGAGGACAGTGGCCACTATATCTGTAGTTCTTATGAAACTAGTAGAGGAGAACTCTAGACGTCTCCTTGCTGCCATAGTGCCGAGAGGGACATAAGAGTGTCAACGGATAGTTTGCGCTTACGAACAGTCGGCTTCTTTGCACAAGGCGGGCGATGGGCGAGGTATAAAAGGGAGCCGAACAGTAGGCCGTGGGCAAGAGGGATCAACCTGTGAAGTCACGAGCTCATGCCTGGCGTTCTTTTGAACTCTCTACTTTAGAGGAGATGGAACAAATCCTCCGCTACTGTAACGCACAATTGGCGAGCGGTTTAAGTGAAGAAAATCGAAGAATCCTAGTTAGCCCCACAAATGGTTTCGTGAGGGTAGTTCTTAAGATCTACCAAACCGATGCTTCTGCACATCCTGAGGTGGTCGCAGGAGATAACCGCATAACAAAGGAAGCCTGTGTGGGCTTGGATGTGGAATCCATTACATTGAATGTTACCAGTGCTGGTGGTATCCAATCTCATTCCCAATGTCCATTCATACGCATCGGGTTACTGTTTCACAGAGTGGAGGAGAAGACTAGCTTTGCAGAGCGGAGGAGAGGACTAGCTTCGGAGAGCGAGGGCACCGCACTTGGAGTGCTGGTGAGGATTTTTGAAGACGACTATTCTTTAGATAAGTATTCCGCACTCCCTGCTATTACAACTTAAGTGGGTGGAGTGAAGTATGGTAGAGCTGATATAGTTCTGCTCCAGGAACTGTGGCTAGGCAGTAGCGATATTTCTGGGATAAAAGCCATTAACTTACGACATATGGCGGGTAGGTAACAATGAAGACATAATGATTCTGCGCCAGAAGATCCTTGTCGGAAAGCTATAGCTGATATAGACATTTAAAGGTCATTTGAATGAGGTGGAGCCACCTGCGACGCGGTTCAGGTAAGCCCTGGCTGGGGCGAGATGCAGCAAAACCCAATTTTGTTCGGAGTCCTTTCTACTTTACCACAGATACACTGTTGCCTGATGTATTTAATTAACGACCGGAATATTTTTACCGCATAGCACTCCGATTCAAGTACTGAGGGCTCAGCCACAGGTCGTTGTTTCGATGTACAACGTAGTGATTCTGCCAATTTTAACCTATGGACGCCTAGTTTGATGGGAAGCTCTACGGAAAGGATATAATATCACGGAACTGGGGAGGGTTCAAAGGACTGCATGCATTGGCATCACTGAAGCATATAGACCTTGCCCCAGTGCTGCCCCGAATGTAGTTTTGCACTTACTTCCCTCCGACTTTTACGTTATTTCCGTCGCAGCTCGAAGAGCAATCAGGTCAAAGGAGGTTGGCCTCTGGAAGCAAGCTCTCAAGGGACATGACATCATTTTTGGCCTGTTAACACCGTATTTCTCTGAGCTTCGGACTGATCGCTCTATCCACTGGCTGGAGTTTGCGGGTCGTGCGCGAGCAATCATTCCAAGTAGGCAGAATTGGAAGAAGGGAAAAAACTGCACCCGAGGTGGTACCTCGGTGTTCACTAACGACTTCGAGATGGAATCGGTAGTCGGATTATGGGTTTTCTCGAAACCAGGACATCAGAATATAAAGGCAAATAAAATTGTTGGTGAGCTTGTCAGGAAGGGGTGAACTGAGTTGGTGTCAGAGACCTCCTACCTGGTCATCAGCATTCGCCAGACTCTTAAAGGGGAATTGTATAGCGCACAAGAGATGGAGCTCCATTTTTTCATATGCTATTTCGAAAACTCTGTGGTCCCAGTACCGTAGGCGTAGGACCCAGAAAGCTCTGTGGACTCCACACCATTCACTTTCCAAACTCTTAGCTATATTTAACCTGGAAAAGCGAGATCTACCATTTAACTGTCTTTGCAGAAGTTGTGAGAAGGAGACTGGGTTTGACAGCTAGACGGTGAAGATCACTGGGTGCTTCTTTCTGCGACAGTCTGGGGCAGTGCGCCAACCTAATCCCATCAGTCTTCTCCATCATATCAACAGCTCTGGCTGGCTGTGGATATCTACCTATTGGAGGTCTCATAATCGTATCAAAACTGTGCCATTTCACCTACCTGGGCTAGACTTGCGCTCATGATTCTTGACCATTTTAGTACCTTTGGCGATAATGGATTTTATTCGTCAGTTTACAAATCCTCGATGGGGTTCAAGACAGAACATGGGAAAGGTCAATCGAGTATACCAAATGAGTTGTGCTCCAACAAACTATTTACTACTACTTTCTTTGCATGCTTGGGGTCAGTATCTTGCAGGAGGCCAATTTTTCTCAACCCAAGGTACATTGAACATTTCTTTCAGAACCTCAGTAAATTTTATCTTCATTAGCGTGCTTAAATGACGTCAATTGAACCCACGCAATACAACGAAAAATATACCCAACATTAAAAAACTTTGAATTAGAAAAATGTTCCGCAATACGTATATAGCGCCTACGAATATAGATCCTACGCTGTAACATCTAAAAGTAGGATCTATTGTAGTAATGCAAGTTTCATCACTCCATAACCCATACTTCTATTGGCTTTCGCTTTAGCTTTAATGGAACTTGCCAAGCTTCGCAGTGAATTTTTTGAACAAATGAGAGCAGACCTCTATGGACCAGGACACGGTAAGTTTAGATATTGCCACACAATATTCGTGCTCAATTTCGCTCTGTACAACCGCTGCAGATTTTTGTAAATTCATTTTGTAAATGCGTTGGATTGTTTCATTTAGCCATGACTATTTTTCAACTCTAAATATGTGCTGAGATTTTATATTTATGGTAAAGCTCTGTAAATAAATTTCTAATTTGTAATTAGTAGTCAACGAATGTATCAATTCACGTTTGTAGTTACTTTCCACTGGCGCACATGCGTGGCCCCAGTTGGACTACACCAACATGGAATGGTGCCAGATGTACCCGCGTCACGCCCATTCACAATGCACACAAACGCACATGCGAGCAAATGTAGTCTTAAGAACTTTACAAAAGTGTTGTTGCAACTCCAATACTAACTATAATACTGAAAATGTACTGCTCACAATGGACAGCAGACAGTCAAGTATTCGCATGTTGTGCAGTTATCTTTGCCACTTTTTGCGTTTGCAACTTAAATGAACTGTCGTCCTTCTGCCACCTCGAGCCGCTTTGCCGTCTCTCGCCTCCAATACAGTTGGTCTTACTCTCATTGAGTAGCGCTTTTATTGGTTTTATGCTAGCAACTGCTGCACTTTCGGTGTGTTTGGCCTGCTGTCACTTTTTGATAAGGGTACTTTGAGTGCTGTTAGTGAGTTGAAGTCTCTTGGTGTGCCACAAAGCGTTGCAACAAATGATGTCGTTATTAGCGTGAAGTTCTGCTTTGCGCGCCCGCATTAAAAGTTTGGCACTTTTTTTTCGGTGCTTTTGTTTAATTCTTTCTTTTTATTTTGGGTAGCTGTTTTGATTTCTGTGAAAGTGTCACTTGGCTTGCTCACATCTCCGCCTCTCTCATTGGCATTTCGGTCGCAGATTTTACCACAAGCGTAGTGTAGTGTGTGTGAGCAACTCCGTTGTTTTGGCGATTCGAAGTTTAACAAAGGACATTCATTGTTGAAAATGCATTAGGGAAATATGAGCGACAAATAAGGTTACTTAACTATTAATGTGGAAAAGTGGAGAAGTATACAAAATGCAATGGAAAAGTATACAAAAAAGTTTTGAAGTATTTTTTATTTTTTTTAATTTTCTTTATTTTTTATGTAGTCTCTGCGCTGTTCTAAACAAATCAATTTGTGACTGCTATTTTTTAAATTTAAATGTCAGCACTCATATACCTGAGCTCACATAATTATTATTTATTACATAATATTTTTATTATTACATTTTTTTTCTCCAAGTATATTATTTAAACGATTTTTTCATAGATAGCAAAAACCTATAGAAATGAGTGTTCCTAGCTTCGTATCAAATTTACAAAAACTTAACAAATTTCAAAAAATTGTCATTAAAATTCAACATTTTTTATCAGATATCTCAAAAAAACTTCCAGGTATGCAGTTTAACCGCATATTTAATTTACTAATATATTAAACTATAAATTGGAGTCACTAAAAAATCACCTTGATTTTTGAGAATTTTTCTCATGAGATGTTGAACATTTTTCTCCATATAAAATACTTCGGAATTTTGAAGTTTTCGACCAATCCCATTTTTTGGCCTTAACAAAAATAATATAAAACTGGATACCAAAAAATGGATACAAACTAAAATCAGAGGACACTGGAATAGCACAAGCGACCTTAATCGCTCCAAAAAGTTTTTGAACTTCAACGCCAACAGAGAAAAATCTGCTCTAACCCTAGATAAAAAGGGCTTCAGATTACTCTGTGGAGCAGTTACAGGTCACTTTGCCTGTAAATAAGGGTTATCTTGTATAATTATTGTATAATTAAGCACTTAGCGGCGCACAATAGCTCAAACTGGTCGCAGTGCGTAAAAGCCTTAGCCTAATCCGTACAACCATTACCATTACCAAAGGTCAGAATAAAGATTTTCAACTCTCAAAATAATTTTTTTATTTAGTAAAAACGTTGATTGGTTGGTTGATTTAAGGGTAACCCCGCATCGAACTGCCACATAGGCCGCAAGTTGGGTCCGTTGTGATGCCCTAGAGCTCATTATTTTAAATGATTTCCCCACCTAACCGAGATTTTTATTGTGGATTTTGATCAAAGATATTAATTCGTTTCGAAAATTTGATGAGAGATTCGATTTTCAGGTCCGAGAGTACTGAAAGATTGTCAATTGTTGGAGAGCCTAGAAGAGCGAGTCGACTTCTGGCTAGACCCGGACAACTGCACAGCAAATGTCTGCTCGATACTTCCTCATCTTCGTCCTCGCAGTATCTGCACAGGTCGTTTTGAGGAACCCCGAGCCGACGTGCATGAGTGCCCAAAAGGCAGTGGCCGGTGATAAGAGATGTTATATGCCTTAGTTCGTGTTTCGAAAGACTTATAAGCGTTTTTGTCTGTTTGTCTGACTGTAATATGGCCAGATTTGTCTGATCGTAACGCAAGTAGTTTCCACTCGCCGCCCCCGATCAGCAATGTTGTGAAGTTCTCGATCAATGATCATTTTATATGTTGAGAGCGGAATGTGGGTTGTGGGTAAGTTACGAACATTTGATTGCGCAGCTCCAGCTTTTGCGAGCTCATCAGCTTTGCAGTTACCTTCGAATCCACTGTGGCACGGTATCCAGATAACTTGGACAGAATTCTGAACACTTATCTCGTTAAGAGATAAGAGACAGGATCGAACCACATCTGAGTGGGTATAAGAGCTGAGTGCTCGAACGCCCGCTTGGCGGTCAGTGAAAAAGAGGATATCCTCTAGTGATATTCTCTTTTCTAAGATAGTTTTCGCAGCATACCAGATAGCGCATACTTCCGCTTGGAATACGCTACAGTAGTCGGGTAATCTAAATGATAGATTAATGTGAAGGGAATTGGAAAAGATTCCAAATCCCACTTTGCCGTCTTGTTTTGAACCATCTGTATATATAATCAGAGGGCCATCGATTTCGGTTAGATTTGTCTTCCATTCTTCCCTAGTTGGGAGTGAACAGGAGAATAGCAAAGGTGGTGATGGAAGACTTACATGATAGTCTATGTCGGAAGAGATAACAGTGTTCCTGTTCAGTATGGCCGAATGGCCAAGATACTTATTCCATTTCGATATAGCATTCATGCGTGTCGCTGCTTTCGCTACAATCGCTTTGCCAGCCATATCGATAGGGAACAAGTGAAGCAACGTATTTAGAGCCTTAGTAGGTGTTGTACTTAAGCATCCTGTTATCAGGAGGCAGGCTGTTCTTTGGACTCGATCAATTGTGGCTACTCTACACTGTTTTTCGAGTGATGTCCACCATACAACCACACCGTAGAAGAGTATCGGTTTGATGATCGAGGTATATATCCAATAAAAGATCCGAGGTGAAAAACCCCAGGTTTTGCCTAGAGCTTTCTTACAAGTATAAAGAGCTATGAAAGCTTTTTTACATCTGTTTTCGATGTTCAATTTCCAACTCAACTTCCTATCTAGAATAACTCCTAGATATTTAGCTGAATCAGATAGGAGTAATGATTCCCCTTTTAAAGTTATTGTTTGCAGTGGAGGAGATTGTTGTTTCCTATTGAAGAGAACAAGATCTGTCTTTGCTGGATTCGCATTTAGTCCGCATTCGGTGCACCATTTTGACAGAATATTGATTGAGCGTTGCATGAGCTCAGTGAGGGTATTCAGGTGTTTGCCTGACACGCAGAGAGCAATATCATCTGCATAGGCTACGACCTTGCAGCCTGCTTTTTCGAGATTTCGAAGCAAACTGTTTACAGCGAGATTCCAGAGAAGGGGTGAAAGTACTCCGCCTTGGGGAGTGCCTTTGACGGCGTACATTCTCATGCGGCTTAGCCCAAGCTCTGAAGTGATTATTCTATTTTGGAGCATTTGTTCGATCATCTTTCGGATGGAGTAATTAACACCCAATTTGGCAATTTCAGACAAAATAGCGTTGGGTTCAATATTATTAAAACCACCTTCTATGTCCATAAATGCGACAAGAGAGTACTCCTTATTGTGAAGGGAAGTTTCCACTGTTTGCACCAGTGAGTGAAGTGCCGTTTCAGTCGATTTCCCTTTAGTGTAGGCATGTAGTGCCTCAGAGATCAGCTTAGTATCAAGTTGGGTTTTGATTTGCTCATCTAAGACTTTTTCAAAAGCCTTTAAGCAAAAAGAGGTCAGGCTAATTGGCCTGAAGTCGTTTGGTTTGCAGTGTGAAGGCTTCCCAGTTTTCGGAATGAATACTACCTTCGATTTCTTCCAAATTTTCGGAAGGTAATATAAGAGAGATTTAAACACTTGTTAAAGATCCTTGTTAACCAAGGCAGCAGAATTTCTAGTCCTTCTTGAGGTTCTGCTGGAATGATGTTGTCAGGACCTGGTGATTTAAATTTTTTAAACCTTAGTATTGCTGTAGAGATGCTATTAGAGCTGATTAGATCTGATCTATTCCCATAATTACTCTGAAGAGTGCTGGGAAGTGCAGGTAAGTTGGCAACACAGCCTGGAAAGTGAGATTCTAGAAGTATTCTAAGAGTGTGGTCAGTTGAAGTAGTAAAAAAGTAAAAAAAGTTAATCAAAAACAAATTTGGATAATTAATTTCGGCATTAATTTTGATGGTTAGCAGCCACAGTTGTTAAAGTTGAGCCTTTTTGAAAGATTAAAGTAGATTTTGTACATCTGTTCATCACTGTGGCTGAGACTTGGGTCTACCAGCATGAGCATGAACGAAACCAAGGGTCTAAAGAATGGTATGAACCTGGGTCTTCGGCGCCGAAACGAGTTCGTATTCAGAAACTGGCCTTCAGTTTTTCGGGATGCGAAGACACTTTCTTTGTAGATTACTGAAAAATTGGTGAAACAATAAATGCTGAATATTCCTTTAACCTTTTAGTCCAGCTGAAGGAAAAAATCCTGAAAAAAGACCCAGTTTGCAAAATAATAAAAATATTTTTCATCAGAACAACGCGCCATCTCACAGGAGCATTTTGGCAAGTCCATGAATTAAAGTCCAAATTGTTGGATGGATCATCCACGTATTCACCAGTATTGGCTCCAAGCGACTTCCATCTGTTACCATACCTAAAAAAATGCAAGCGTAGAAATCGTTTTTCATTAAATTATGAGGTCATAACAGCTACCAGTTTTTATCAAAAAATATTTAAGACGTCAACAACAGAGAGCTTCAAAATTTCAATTTACAGCAGTTACCCATTCAAACTGAAATAAATCAGAGGAAGTGGAGGTGAAGGAGAACATACTCTTCGAAGGGACACACGGTGAAACAAAGGGTCTTTCTCCTAGCAAAGTCCTATGGATCTACACGGCTATGATAAGACCTATTATCACCTATGCATCAGTGGTCTGGATGAGCAGACTTTCTCTAGTGGGAGTCAGGAGGACCTTATCGAGATTACAACGCACTATGGTCACATGTTGCATAGGAGCTTTGCCGACTACTTCAGGCCCAAAATTTAATGCTCTAGATATTTTCATCTAAGGAGAGGCATTGAAAGCCATCTGCAGGCTGAAACACAATGAGAATTGGTGCGGCTCCTGTACGGCATTGGGCACCAGAGTAGGCATGTACTTTGATCCAACGATAATTGCTATGCCCCTTGACTCCATGCTATCCAGAGTCGTGCTTGACAAGAGATACAGTGTAATGCTACCAGAGACTCAGTTGTGGTAAAACTCGAAAAATGAGCCCGGCAAACACTGCTTTCGCATTTGCACCGATGGCTCGAGGACCGAGCATGGCTCTGGCTCTGCGGTCTACGTGGAATCCAGCAAGACAAGACTGCACTTTGCTCTTGGAATGCATGCATCTGTGTTTCAAGCGGAGGTGTATGCGGTTAAAGAAACAAGAACTTTGTTGTGGAAACTAAATGGAGAGGCAGATCTATAAGTGTCTTCAGCGACAGTCAAGCCGTGCGTGGGACACATGGGTATCGCGAGTAACGAATTCTCTGACACTTTAGCCAGAATGGGCTCTGAGGCAAACCTTTTTAGCCCGGAGGCCGGTCTGCCACTCCCTTCTGCGGCCATCGGTTAGTAAACGGGTTACTGCAACCCACAAGCGAGCTTGGCAGGCTCACAGAGGCTGCAGATGGAGAAAACTCATGTCACCTATTACGTCTCACCGACTTTCGTAGTTTCTCCTGTCACTAAGCAGGGGACTATAGGAAGCGGGTTGAACTGCCCCGCCTTCGCTCGAATCAGATTTGAGGTCTTTGGCACTGATGTGTTAAGAAGCTGGCTCCTTGGCACCACAACATCTACTCACATTTCTTCGGAGGTCGAGTAGATTTAAAGAAAATTTAAAAGGGAAACCAAGTGAGGTGCAATGGATTTAATTGTGTATGAGTACGGTACTTGCTAGTCCGTCCCGGCAAAACAAATGCTGCAGGGAAATCTTTCAAAGAATTCAAAGTCATCGCGAAGGATCGAGACAGTTGGAAGCGTTTTGGAGAGGCCCCATGACCCATTAGGGAGGGCAGAACTTAAACATAACAGATATGGCAGCGTATTTTGCAGCCCTTCCAGATTTTCACTTCATGGATAGAATGCATAAATTGGAATCTCGTTGGGACAAGTTTATTACTGTTCTTATTTAATAGATCAATATTGTTTATCAAAGGATTTAGAAAACAAATACTAAAGTCTAACCAAATGCCTTCAGTGCTTTCAGAAATATTTGCAATAATTTGTGGGGTAACCAAAAAGTGTTCTGATTACCAGCAATTGATTGAAAATTTCCTTGATAAGTTTCGCTATCACTTCTCAGTTAAAATGCATTTTCTCCATTCTGATTTGGGTCTCTTTAGTGAGGACATAAACGATGATAGTAAAGAGCATCAGCCCTCATCAAGATATAGCGGATATGTAAGAAAGATACCAGGGACCATGGAATACTTCTATGATAGGTGACTATAAATAATACTTGTTACGTGAGGAAACCCTTGAAAAAAAGGAAACAAAAATCAGGAAAAATATTATTTTTTATATTTAACATCGTTATAATTGTGTCTTGCAAGTAAATTATTTTATTATTTGTGACAGTGTAAATAAAAAATTAAGAGTGAGTTTATTTTTTATTTATTATTTTATTTATTATTTTTAGTATATTGCAAATAATAAAATAGTGTTTTTCTTATCAAACCGCAAAACTTAGTGAACAACCTAAACTCCCTTAATAGGCAGTGATGTTGTATTTGATTTTTCGTTGCTTTCCAAAGCTTTTGGATTCGATAGTTTTTCAGAGCCTGTAAGGATTGAAATGCATAGAACTAAATACATTAATAAATGATTGCCTAACTTTGGGTGAGTATTGGCAGGTCACTTCAACTCTTGTAAGTTTTTTTAAAGAATATTTAAATTGCAAGAGCCAAACTGCGATGCCCGTCTGGTGATAGTATTGCTCATAGACCCATTTTGAAGGCTCAATACAGCACTAGCAGGCACCTTTATTAGACCCCCGCCCACTGAATCTGCACCCGAGCATAATTAAATTACTTGTCTGCAAACTTAAAGTACTTTGAAAACTTACTATGCCCGTCAAATGCAATTGCAGGTAGGCAAACAAAAAAAAAACAAAAGCAAAAAACAAAAAAAAAGTTCTGAATTACTCACACACTCGCACTTGCATGCACACACACATAATTTCAGAGATTTTCCTTCCATTTCGCTTCATTAAAAATTCTTCTAACTAAATTATGCACACATCGAGACAGCTGCACCACAATTTCGCACCACCCGCTCCCATACAATTAAACAACTTGCAACACAACAAATTGCTACTTAGGAAGTACATAAAATTATCAGTGTAAACGCTGCAAGTACAGCTGGCCGTTGAACGCGTCTGGAAATGTAGGTTTTCACAAGAGTGGCGCATGGCGTTTACGTAACTATTTTTAACTTCTTTGTTTGTGTCATTACTATGAAATGCGGCAAAAATAGCGCACATGTGAATGCACTCAGTATCAATTAGACGCGCAACGACAGGCGCAGACAAATTCCAAGAGCTTCGTGCGTAAAATAGATAGCGAGCGACGACAACAGCAACAACAACAAGCAAGAACACAACCAATACAATACTGCCGGCAGCAATAAATTTCATGTAAAAGAGAGCACGGGGAGGTGAGGGTAATCAGCAACAATAGCAAGCAGCATCGGTAGTCATTCTCTTCTTATCTGCACAGTTGCAGCAGGCAGTGAAGCGTAGCGCAGCGCAACGCAGCAATGCAAATAAGCACAACCAGAATGTGCCAGCTGCAACTGTGTTGCGCAACAATGTGCGTGGGGCAAATAACTAAATTTCTATGCTTATGCGCGGGTGGGTGGTGTGCGTTTACCGAGCCGCTGATGTTTGCCATTGTTGCTGATGGAATGACATTTTCTGGTGCGCAGCGCAAACAAGGCGCTGCGTAAAGTTCTCTGTGGCACCAGCAGTTCCACAGCAGCAGAGTTTGTTGCAATCAACGCGTACTTACTTGCTGTGTATACAATAGCAATAACAATGGCGTAAAGCGTTGAAATAAAAACATATCAAAGTGCCTCCCCTGCAACGGTTGCTATTGGGGAATAGGGAAATATGGGATAGGGAGGAGTCAGCGGCGCTGCTGGTAATGAAATTAAGTGTAAAGTGATATCAAGTGGAGTTTTTGTATGGCTGTGGGTGCGGTTAAAAGTGAGTCAAGCAAAGGGAGTCAAGTAAAATTGGATTCTTAGTAAATGCGACAAAGGGTCTGAGCTGTTTGTGTATGGTTTTGCTATTTTGCTCATGGCTGTGGTTTTGCTTCTTTTCGCTGTGTTTTTCTGCGGCTGTTGTGTACTCGTTGGCCTTGTTCTTATTAAACGGAATGTATTTTTACAAATTTTCATGCGACATAAATGTATGTGCATTGGAAGATGGCGAAGAAAAACGTGTGCCGCAAAAAATTACAAAAAAAATTTAAATAAATAAATTTTTTTTTTTAATTTTCTTTTAATTGCACGGGAATTTGGAATAATTAAAAAAAAAAATTAATATAAAACAAAAAATAATTTTTCGAAAAAAAACATTATTTAAAAAAAGATAAAATTATTTTTTATTTTGTTTTTTAATTGTAAATTTAAAAAAAAAAATTTTTTTTAATTTTTTTAAATTTTGTTTTTTTTCCAAAAAAATTAATTAAAAAAAAAAAAAAAAAAATAAAAAAATATATTTAAAAAAAAACAAAAACCAAATATAAAAAAATTATATATTTTTTAATTCCAAGGAAATTTCGAAAAATTAGAAAACAATTACAAAAAAAATTGAAAAAAATTAATTTATATATTTTTTTAATTTTCTTTTAATTCCAAGGGAATTTCAAAATATTAAAAAAAAAAAATTTCAAAAAATTTAGAACAAAATTAAAAAAACAAAATTTTTTAAATTAAAATAAAACAAAAAATAATTCTTTGAAAATTGTTTATATTAAAAAAAAAATTCAATTATTTTTATTTGGTTTTTTAATTTTTTTGTAAATTTTTTGAAAATTATTTTTTTGTTTTGTTTTTCTTTTTTCAAAAAATTATTTTTTATTATTTTTTTTTTATTTGTATTTTTAATTTTTCGAAATACCCTTGTCATTAGAAACAAATTTAAAAAAAAAATTTTGGAAAAAAATTAAAAAAAAATAAAATATAATTAAATAAAAAAAAAATTTGAAGCCAAACAAATAATCCCTTAAAATCAGCTTGGGTTTAGAAAAGATCATTTGTCAATTGAGCAGGTCCATAGACTCGTCGCAGAAATGCAAACAACGGTTGACCAAAAAAAAAATTTCTTAGCAATTTTCCTGGAGATGTCCTAAGCCTTCGACCGAGTGTGGCACAAAGTTGTACTCTTTGAAATAAAAACCCAATTACCGCCAAAGGCCTATTTGCTTCTTAAATCGTAACTAAACCAATGACTGTTCTATATAAATTATGAAAATGAAATCTCCAATTACCAACAAATTAAAGCTGGGATAGCACAACGCGGCATATTAGATCCATTCCTGTACCTAATTTTTCCAAACGATCTGGTAATCACAAACCAGTACTTTTGCTGATGACGCTGCTATTAGCACGATAGCAGCAGATCCCACAGAAGTTTCTTCTAGGTTCCAAAGCTCCAGAGTTGGCGGTTGAAAGTGAACGAAAATAAATATTCACATGCACCTTTCACAACAAGGAGAACCACCAGCCTACAATTCCACCTAAATCTTACCTCAATCCCGCAATGTGATACTGTCAAATAACTAGGCATCTTTGTCAAAAGGAAAGCCCTAGGATTTCTTTCGATCCATTTATTGGGTGTTAAACTGTAAATCCCTCCTCTCAACTAACAACAAGCTTATCTTCGTTTATCCTTTTAAACTCTGTGCTGAAACTAGTGTGGACTGCGGGATACAACATCAAATTCAAATTCTACAATATTTCCAGTCCAAATATACCTTTAATACTTAAATCTATGCCACTTTTTAAATGAATCGAAATATTTTCAAAAGGCCTTCTATGAATTATAAGTATAAACAGATAAAGTACAAAATAAAGTTTAAGTACATATAAAACAAAATTTTTATTTCTCATTTTTCTGCAAAAAAATACTGCTGGAAACGCCATCTCGGTCACGGTGAGCGCTACAAAGGCACCGTAAACAATTTATTGCGGCCGAAAATTGAAAACAATGGCTTGCGCGATCTATAAATTTATCAGAATGGGGCGCACTGCGACACAGCCTATGCCACAAACGATTTTGTTGCCCGCCGGGCTCGGTAATCTGATCATCAGCTGTCTCGGCGATGCCAATTGGCCACCTCGGAACTGCTATTTAACGCCGTTAGATTGTTTTTGAGGTGCTGTGAAGGTTAATGTAATATGAACATTTCGTTAACGGTTCGGCCACGCAATGCAAACCTCGAGTGAGTCATTCGTCAGATAGAGGCAGGAATCATCACCAAAGTTTTGGAAAATTGGGTTAATAGAAAGCACTACTGGGAAACTTGCCAAAGTAGTGAAATAAATCAAATAATGGGAAGATTTGCTCTTTCAAATTCGCCAATAATATTCATAATTTTTTTTTTTTAATTTTATTATTTTAATTAATTTTTTTTTAGTTTACTTTTTTATTTTTTCAAAAAGAAAGCACTATATGCTCCCTCTACACACACTTTTACATATAAATGTGAAAGACTGAGAAGAGTTACTGTGGCTTACTTTGTTTCATGATCAAAAGAAAATATTATTTACCTTATTTTGAGTTAGATATAATTTTTGTATTTTTTCTAAGTTTAAGTTATTTTATTCTGTATTAATTTTTCAACATAATTGTAATGTATTTGTACCCAAAAAACTAAGCTTTTATTGATAAATTAATGTTTCAAGTCCTTGAATTTCTTATGTGAGTATTTTAGGTTACGAGGGACCGCTGCCATTAGAAATGACCGCCGCAAACGTTAATATTTTCAACGAGGAGGTGGAACATTTTTCCAAGTATCCTGATATATAAAAATTATGTGGAAAAAATATCTACGCATGGATTTTCAATGCCATAATAATGATATTGATATTGATATTGAATGCCGAATGGTTTTTTTTTTTTTTTTTTTTTTTGAGTTCCTAAATGAATTAATCTCATAGTGTTCAAAATCGATTGCAACACCGGAATAAATATTTTTTTTTTTAATTCCGAAAATAGTTAATTCCTAATAGTCAGTGTTCAAAATTGGTTTGTAATCCCAAAAATAGTTATTCTCATAGTATGAAAAATGGATTGCAAAAAAAAATTTTTTTTTTAATTCCGAAAATAGTTACTCCAATAGTCAGTGTCCAGAATTGGTTGGACATTTTTTTTGTTTGTCTGTGTTTTTGTTTTTTTGATTCCGAAAATAGTTACTCTAATAGTCAGTGTCCAAAATTGGTTGGAATTTTTTTTGTAATCCCTAAAGTAGTTATTCTCATAGTATGAGAAATGGATAGGAAAAAACAAACTTGTTTGTCTTTTTTTTTTAATTCCGAAAATAGTTACTCCATATTAAATGGGCGAAATCGATTGGAAAAAAACTTGGTTTTGATGCTTTTTTTGCCCCCATATATATTATATTAAATTGGTCTACTGAGTGCTTGGCTGCCAACATCGTAACCTTTAAGGTTATTTTCTTCGCATGGCTCTAATTTTAAAGTGAGGTCAACCTCCAGTTCCCTATGAATGGCAGCTATTTTTATTTATAATTTGCTTTAGCAGCAGCTAATTATAATTGCCACCTGGTAAATATAGAGAATATTTGAAAATGAAATCTTCGAATATTTACAAATAAATTACTTTCAAAAAATAAAAATAAATAAATGAATCGAAAGCACAACAAATCTATGAATTCTCAAAGCCAGGTAAAAGTTCATAATTATACCAAATAATCAAGTCACTAAAATCAAATTAGTAATTTGCTGTCAAATAAAATTCGATTAATGCCTTCAAGCATAAGTGCATTTACATGTATGTGTGTATGTGTGTAATTAATCAGGGTTATGTAAATAACAAAAATCATTAAATTTGCCCCAGCAAAATAATTCATGTACAAAGGCACTAATTTGAATTTTTTGTTTATTAAATAGCAGTAAAATGATTAATAAATATTTATACAACACTCTTTTGCTGCTAGGCTATCAATTCTCATCAATTTTGGTGGTAGGCACATCGACGCGCACATGCACGAGGTCATCAGAAGCGTACAAATACCAGCTGTATACTCGTAAATCCAGTGTTCATTGACGCTTAATTGTCTTTGATTTATTTTTGACTGTGTCAAATCAAACAGTCAATAAAGTAAATTGACTTAATTACATACGCACACATGTAAATACGTATATGTGTGTGTAGTTATATGTTTTGTTATGCGCCGGCATGTGTTAGCATGCCAATGAACGCAAACGTGGTTGAGGCAAGTGTTCCCTGTTGGAATAACCTGAGCCAATTTGAGATCATTTTGCTGCTTTGTCATCATATCTATCACTGACTGTACTTTCGTGAACTGACTACGGCCTCTGATGCTGCAAATGAATTACACAAATTTAGCTTCTATTTTAGGGTATTCCTTTTTTTCAATTTCAATGAAAGTTATACCGACGGTGTTGAATCACCCTTCTGCAGATTGGTCGCCTTCCTGGATAATGGATTCATCAATGCCAGTTCAACTTGTTTCCATCTTCCATATCCCTATATCACTGTAGGTCATATTAAACCAAACTGGTGGGAAAAGAAAAGCTGGTGATAGCAAAACTAACAGCTCCCTCAACAAACAAGACCCACATTTGCTCAGATAGTCAAGCTGCTCTCTAGCTACTACAGCACTTGAACCAGATAACGCGTACGTAGCCGAGTAGGAGTAGGATAAACCTCCTTTCCTCAATAAGGAAGACGCTTGATGACATCCTACTCCCACTTTACAAGAAACAGCTACACATAAACCTAGAGTACACCACCACAGCACTGACCGCCAAAAACACTCAGGTCAATAGCGGGTTTAACCAAAACCACGTCTATGAGTGAAATATCCTTGTAGCGTTAAACCTGTCGAAGGCGTTCGATACAGTTAGCCACTCCACGGTACTAGATGATATCCAACAGTCGAGCCTCCTGCCGGAACTGAAGAGGACGTCCGCGAACTATCTGCAGATAAAGAAAGGTGTGCCGCAGAATAATGCCCTTTTACTTTTGCTTTTCAACTTCTATATCTCGAGGCTTCTTCAACCACCAGAAGGAGATTCATTGATCTCCTATGCTCACAATGGTTCGATAATGGCGTCCGTCAATGGCATCGACGACTTTTGCTCCAAAGTGAATGTTTATCTCGCCAGTCTTTCTCCCATTTTAACTGCAAAGAATCCCCAACTTTCTCCCAACTAAGTTCTCGGCGACTCTCTTTATCATCTGGACGAAGCAGGTCAAACTGCAGTTAAAGGTGGAAGTCGATGACACAGCAATACCGGCCGTTAAGAACCCCAAAATCTTGCGAGTCACCTTCGACAGTTTACTCTTCCTCTTGGCGCATACAACTGCAGTTGTTACCAAGATCCAAAACAGCAACAAGGTCCTCAAGTTGCTAGTCGGCAGCATTTGGCACAAAGCCAAAGAAAAGTTGCTAGCGACATTTGAATCAATTGGCCGGTACTAAAATACACTGCGCCCGTCTAATCGCCTGGTACTAGTGATTTGCAGTGTACAAAGCTTCAGACCAATCAAAATACTGCTTTCAGAACAGCCACGGGATGTCTTCTGATGCTCCTCGTGTAACACTTTCACAATGAGGCCTAAATGCTCCTAGTCAAAGAGCACAGTAAAATCATCAGCAAGCTATTTCTGCTCGGGTGCTACCTGCGGATATTTGCTGGAGTCTGAGCTACCTTCTAGGCGAGTCAGCAGACATCACTTCGCCTTTCCGACGAGATGCAGGGCCAAACACAACTGCAACTATTGGACCGGACAGTATATAAACTGACATTTAACGCCCTTCATCTGTAGACACCTACCACTTTCCTAAGCTCCCGACCCCGGAATGCCTTTATCGGAGTCCAAGTACCACCCGTTGCAGCCGAAGAGTTTTATCTGCTTCATGAGACCCACCTATCTTTGACTCGGTCTGGATATTAAGTAGATTAAACTTCTACCTATCCAGAATCGACCCCGATACACCAAATATATGCCCATCATTTCAAGATAACCTGCACGATAGTAACCAGCTATTTATACGTCCTCTTAACCCCACGGTACAACACGCTTCCTCTGTGAATGTACTGCACTTGCAAGAAGCAATGCTAAATATCTTGGCGATGACTTCTTCTTCTGGGAAATTTGCAAAATGTCTCACTGGACGGACTAAGTACCCTCTTAAAAAGATCTAAGAGGTTTAAACAACTTAGTTAAGGGGATGGAAATGAAAATGTTGGTATCACAATGAGCCCTAGGGCTACCAATTGTCTTGTCTTAGATAAGCAACCTGGCTAACCTAATTTAACTTAAGATATTTTGCAGCCACATAAAAAATGTCGCGTAATGCAAAGTGGAGGATCCCACTTCTAGCATCAGCCGTAGCACCACTCTACGTAACCACCTTTAGAATCTCTCTCTTAAATGTTAAGGGGTGTGTCTAGTAGGCTGTGGCTTACGCTGCCGCTAAGAATGAGCTTTCTACTCGGTTCACAGTAACATTTGTAGATTAAGGTAACTTTTCATCAGATTTTCCTGCAGGGTGTTTGGCTGTTCACTACTAAAGTGTGCTTAAACCATGGCTAAATTGATTATAGAGCTGATTGGCAGACGCTTCGAATGACTACCTGCCTACCTGTCAAATTGCTTGTGCGCGTTTCAATCAATTGTTGGAATCAAAAATGTCACCTTTTTGCATTAGCGCGCACAAACACATGAAAACATATGCGCTCATGTGTGTTTAACCACCTATGCATGCACTCACACACACATATATTTGGGTAAACAAATGTGGTTACACAAATAACATATTTCACTTGGCTTCGGGTTTGTGTAGTTGTGCGTTGATTAAACACACATGTCAGACACGTCGTCAAAAGCTTTGGCTTTGGTAGCATCAGAATATTCATCAAAACGCCGCGCCGTCAATAAATAAACAAATACTTACATGTGGGCAGGCGAGTGCATATAACGGTTTAGTTATATACCCAATCATAAATAGACGAGCGATTTGACACGGCGACTACTTTTAATCATTAATCGCTTTATTTTTTGCTGCTGTTTTTGATTCACGATTAGGTGCACTTTCGCTAATCACGAAACAGAGTCGAATAGATGATATTTGACTTTGGGGGACTTGTGACATACGTTGGGCAACCAAAGTGATTGGCTCTAAGACATTTGGGTGCAAATACAAATATATTAGGTGCCGACGATAAAGTCACCTTAAAAAGAATTTGCTTGCTTGCTGAGATTTTGAGTTCTGCCGGTCACAAAGTTGTGATACGGTTTGTCTGAAGTTTCTGGGACTCAAGCAGCCTTAAGGTGAAAAAGTCTAGTGGAAGGCTATTATGGATAATTTTAGAGTAAAATCCCTTACCAGACTACAGAGAAGTGTGTGCTTGGGTATCTCAGTCGCTATGAATACAACATCTGGCGATGTCCTTAATCCCATCTAGAACCTGCAACCTCAAATCAGGAACCGGTGAAGCCGGCATACAGACTCAAGTTTAACGGAGTGTAGGAAAAACAAAGAAAACACTGGCCACTGTCAGACTTGCCACCAGTTGTCAGAGCGTTGAACTGTTCACGATGCCAGCGGACAATCAATGCTTTAAGTTAGCTCCGGTAGGAAGTTGATGTTTAGATCCCAGATAGAGATCAATGGTTAAGCCCAGAGAACTTATTAAAGGGATTTTAGCACAGTTTCTACACCGAAGGATACAAAACCCGTGATGATGGTGGATCTGGAAGATAATTAGGCGAAGACACTAAGTACTCTTACGATACAGGACAGATGGTTACAGTATTCTTAATGAAAAAATAACTCAAATTTGAAAAGGTCGAGTCAAGGGGCACCAGGAGATTTGGTGGCTCCTAAAACACTCAGGCTAAAAAACCTATTGTATGTAGGGCTCTGGAAAGAGGGTAGATAGTCAAGGAGGAAAGGAGAAAAGTATCAGAGAAAGAGATAGGAAAGAATAGAGACAGAGACAGAGAAAGAGATAGGAAAGAATAGAGACAAAGACAGAGAAAGAGATAGGAAAGAATAGAGACAGAGACAGAGAAAGAGATAGGAAAGAATAGAGACAGAGACAGAGAAAGAGATAGGAAAGAATAGAGACAGAGACAGAGAAAGAGATAGGAAAGAATAGAGACGGAGACAGAGAAAGAATAGAGACAGAGACAGAGAAAGAGATAGGAAAGAATAGAGACAGAGACAGAGAAAGAATAGAGACAGAGACAGAGAAAGAGATAGGAAAGAATAGAGACAGAGACAGAGAAAGAGATAGGAAAGAATAGAGACAGAGACAGAGAAAGAATAGAGACAGAGACAGAGAAAGAATAGAGACAGAGACAGAGACAGAGACAGAGACAGAGACAGAGACAGAGACAGAGACAGAGACAGAGACAGAGACAGAGACAGAGACAGAGACAGAGACAGAGACAGAGACAGAGACAGAGACAGAGACAGAGACAGAGACAGAGACAGAGACAGAGACAGAGACAGAGACAGAGACAGAGACAGAGACAGAGACAGAGACAGAGACAGAGACAGAGACAGAGACAGAGACAGAGACAGAGACAGAGACAGAGACAGAGACAGAGACAGAGACAGAGACAGAGACAGAGACAGAGACAGAGACAGAGACAGAGACAGAGACAGAGACAGAGACAGAGACAGAGACAGAGACAGAGACATAGACGGAGATAGAGATAGTTAGTCCTGTGAGAATTTTCCAGATTCTTTGGCAAGTCAGTAGATATCTTCCATCTTTAGAGAACGAATATTACTCATTCTCACGACATTGGAACCCAAAACTCGTAGTCTTGCTCTAGCAAAGGCAGGCGAATCACAGAGAAAGTGCTCAGTGCTATCCGCCTCCTACAATGATTCCAATGGTGGTCATATGCTGACCGCATGGGTTGTGTCCTGTTATGATACCGACCATCAACCGAATGTCTTTCCTTCTAAGTTTTAGTAGAAAGTTTGACAGTTTTCTGTTCGGACTTGCCACAAAACACTTTGCAGTTCTCTAGCGTTCTAGACCGGACCATCGCTCTTTATATAAATTGCCTACATAATCGCTGATCCAATTCATGATTCCTGCGGAACTGATTCCGATTATTGGCTCTCGCCCTTGTGGGAGAACCGCTAAGCCACGGTTGGCCAATTCATCGGCAATTTCGTTTCCTTGAACACCGGAGTGTTCTGGAACCCATTGAAGTACAAGCTTGTTCTGTCTTGCGGCAGAATTAAGCTTCTTCTTGGCCAGAATATTCTGTAGATGTTGTGGAGGCATTTGTTGACGACGGATTGTAGGCTCTGTGCGATGGTGTTACAGACCAGCAATGTTTCGCTTCCGTACAACAAAACCGACTTCACGCCACTTCTTACAGGAGGTAATACTTTTTAATTGACCTACTCGTAACCTTAGACTCAGCAATATGTTCCAGTCAATAAGTCACAGTTAACCAACTCGACAACAAAGTCAACATTACCCAAGCAATTTGAGCAATTCAACCGGTTCTATGCAGCAAAGTTATTGGAAATCAGGCCTCTCAAAACTGTGCTGAAGTGTTAAGTGCTAAAGGAAGTTATCATAACCCATACGCATATAAATGGGTATTTCAAAAGAAAAAAAATGATTTCATTATTGCCTCAGCTTTTTTTATTCCACTTCAACGTCAACCCGTCCTTATTGAAGACCCCAACACCAGGCAATCAACTAATTAATTTGGAGTTGAAATGTTTTTCCTCTAACGAAAAACCTGTTATTTTTATGCGCTAGGCGGAGTTTAATATAATTTTTTATGTGCGCTATTTTTTTAACTGCCTTTTAATGCCATACAATAACAATAATAATAATATATTTTATTGGCGGTATTTCATTTTTCCCTCTTCGCCTTTTTGCCACTTTATATTAATAAGGCAATTTAATTATGGTTTTTTCCACTTTGCATTGATTTGTATGCGTTGAATGGCCAGTCGTGGAATCATTTTCTTTTGCATTCAATTTGACAAACATCAAAGTGTCAACGCTGTAGGCGTGGAAAAATATTGTGTGAAATAGTGGACTTTTAAAATTATGAGTTAATGCCAATGTGGGTGGCAAAAGTTATTATTTTAATTTAAAGTTTTAAGTTTTTCAACAACTTTATCCAACAGGTTTTTGTGAGAGGAGGCTTCAAAATATTTCTAATGAGTCAATGTAGTGTTGGTTTTGGGAATTTATTTTTCAGATAGAATAGCAAAAATATGCTTGGTCGATATATACTTCAATATTTATGGTATATAAAATTTTAGACTTCTGTGAAAATTTCTGAAAAACGTTTTTTGGATTCTGATATTTTGTGCTCAAGAGGTTGTCAGAAATTCACTACCATTTCTGAAGGTAAAAAGCGGATCACTTTGCGTTTGTATAATATTTCGAGCTTATGAAAACTTTTTTGGATGCCAAGGCAAATCTATTAAAGGTGGTGTTGGTAAATCAGCTGATTTGTTTTTTTTTTCTTTCGTCGTGTACATATATCTGTCAGCTCAGAATGAAACAAGGCGAATTCAATTTTTTTTTCTAGTTTCCCAATACTTTACTTCGACAATCAAACGTACAGAACATTGCCGTTGGTCTAGTGCCACCACCTTTAATGAATGAGCCTTGTTGGATGCCATAGACTTTGTATTGCCATGGTAGTAGGAATTTAAAAAAAAACTTAATAGATATTTGTGAATTATTTTGACTTGTATAGATAGACTAGAAAAAATAAAATAAAAAAAGAAAAAAAAAATTAAAAAAAATTAAAAAAAAAACAAAAATAATAAAAAAATCAACAAGAAAAAAAATACAGTTTTTTCACTAGAATTACAAATTCAATTGCAAAGAAAAAAAATTAAAAAAAAAAAAAATTTTAAGAAAAAATGCAGTTTTCTCACTAGAATTACAAATTCCATTATATTTTAAGACTTCTGTCAAAAACATTTCAATCAAAAATTTCCAAATATATGAAATCGAAAAATCGAGTTCTTAAGAATATTTTTCTTTAAAAGTCTGCATGAAAATACTGAAAAATTGTATCAACGGAACCAAAATTATAAGAAATGATGACATGGGAAATATCAGAAGCAAACAAAAATTATAAAGTTGAATGAATTAATTAATGAATAAGAAGGAGTTTTGCGCTTGAACCGCATGGCCTTTTATGTGCTCTACTCATCCTAATATCCTTTTCAAACACAGTTCGCTTAATAAACCTAAGATAGAGTTGGATTGCACTGAGCGTATTTGCCTTTCTTCCAGCCATAGGTAGGTAAGTGAAATGGTTCTGACACTCCTCAAGTAGCACTAAAGCGCCGTTTTGATAACATTATGAGACCTCCAATAGCCAGATATCTACAACCAGCCAGAGCTGTTGATATAAGGGAGAAGATTGATGGGATTTAGGTTGGCGCACTGGCTCTCGAAGAAAGGAGCACCCAGTGACCTTAGTCGTCTAGCTGCCAAACCTGGACATTTACAGAAAAAGTCAGTCTCCTTCTCTGAAAGGTCCCCATAGCTTCTGCAATGGGGGTTAAATGGTAATCCTAGCTTTTCCGCGTGTGTTCCGATCGTCCAGTGACCGGTAAACACAGCTGCGAGCTTGGAAATTGAATGGTGAGGAGTCCAAAGGACTTTCTGAGTCCTTCGTATATCGTTTTGGGGGCAAAGGGCATCTTTTCTGCGCTTTCCTGAGAAATAATTCGCGCAGTTCCTCTTTAACAACTGTCTGGGGATGCCGATGACCGGGTAGGAGGTCTCTGAGGCCAATTCAGTCCCCTTCTTGGCAAGCTCATCAGCAATATAATTTCCCTCTATGTTCCTATGTCCGGGAATCCAGATCAGAGAAATGTTACCTGCACACCCAAGAGATTTGATCTTCTCCCACAGCAGTTTACTAGTTTCGTTCTGCACCATAGCTTCGTCAGATCCTTGATCGCGGCTTGACTATCGGAGAAAATGTTAATATCTCCCTCGCTCCACGTTCCCTAAGTATTTTGCATGCTTGCAGAATCGCAAAGACTTCTGCTTGAAAGGCAACATTCGGCAGTTTAAAGGAGAGAGATAATGCGGCTAATTTCGAGAAAACCCCTGCTCCGACTCCCGATTCCATCTTAGAACCGTCACTGCAGACAGAGGTCCAAGCTTCGGTGCAGATTTTCCCCTCCTTCCAATCCTGCCTGTTTGGAAAGATTGTGCTGGCAGGACCCTTAAAATACAGTTTGTGGATAGAGAGATCTGTTCGAAGTTCGGAGAAATATGGTGTTAAATACCCGAAAATGCTACCATGTCCTTTGAAAAATTGTATCCAGAGGCTAACCTCCTTTGAGCACTTTGAGCTGTGAGGGAAATAAAGTAAGAGTCGATGGGAAGTAAGTGCAAAACGACATTCAGCCGCGGCCGAGATATCTAACCTGCTTCGCGCGTAACATTCGAGAAGAAGGTGTGCTGGGGTCTCCGCTGGAGTCCTAGAAACGACAGGAATCAGTGATCCATATTCCAATCCTGTGCAAATAAGTACGCAAACTGCATGGACCTCCGACAACGGCGATGAGTATTCTTAGTTCCTCTTTAAGAAGGGTTATGAGAGTCCTAACCTTGTTCGATCGTATCATCCAGTAAGGATTTCGCCTTTTATTGGTGATTGCTTACCTGTATTGTCCCGCAACCAGAAAGAGCTCAGGTCCTATTAATAACTAAGCCGCAGCCGCTATGTCAATGCGTCCAATACATCGTTCACAGTTATACTCCAGTATCCTGGAACGCAAATTAGCCGGTTGCGGTTATGCGTGGCAAACAAATTCAAGTTCTCGATACACTCAAGAACTAATGAGGACTTAACTTTAAAAGATGACAAAGCTTGAGTGTCAGGCGGCTCAGAAGGCTCATTATGGAGATTCCTGTCTAAATTGCAATCTGGACATAGATATATGGCATACATCGCCGCTTCAAAGATGCTTGGAAAACTACCCATTGGCTCAGAACGCTTTGTTCTAGGGCCATATATTCCGACGCCTAAGTCTTCTGGAGTCTTCGAGTCATCTTTATACCAGTACAGGGTAGACTCTTGGAGTTTCCTTTCGAGAGCAGGTCTACTCCAGTTCATCTTTTCGTCCAATGCAATTTTAAACTTCTTTTCAAATTTAATATTTAATCATATCATTTCACAACGGACGCATTTCGTGGTCTAAGTGGCATCGCTGTCTCTATGTGCGACGCGGCTGCCAAACCTAACCTAGTCATATCATCTCTGGATGCATAAACAGGTGGAAGCTGCAGACTCAAGAACTCCATGTTTTAAGATGACACCACTTTTCCTTTACCGAAACCGTCGCTAGTAATATTCTACAAGGTACGCTTGGCTGATTCCTAAGTAACTGCGTGAAGCGGTGTCGGTACACTTTGATGTTCAACGCAATGAATTGGCGAACTACTGTTCTTCGGAGCGTCCAATTGGTTTGAACCAATTTCAGCACCAAGCAAAGCGGGAGCAGTCGGATACTTTAAGATTTTCATTAAAGCTTTTCAATAAAGCTAATGGGAGGCATGAGAGCTGGAGCACTACCACTTGTAATACATCCAAAAGTTTCCGGAAAAGGATTGATGAGGTAGAAAAAGAATGCGCCATGAGCTTTGATAGGTCTAATTACGGCAGTACGGGAAGTCACTTTGACATACAGGCAAGGCACGCTGCATGTAGCTTACGCGCACTAAATGGCGTCTGATGATGTCATTTGTGTAATAGCGGGAAAGCTACCTCTAGATATCTTAGCAGATAAAATAAATCGGCTCTATAACGTGTAAGGAGCGCGGCCCACGCCGACACAAAAAAGGCCGGTGGCAGCAGCGGTAGGGTCATACAGTGGGCGTTGGAGCGCAAAGCGGTGCAGCAGCAACAGAGAAGACGGACGGTTTCTGAACCGACAACAAGCAAAGACTTTTGAGTGAAACAATCAATACAATAGCGTACAGAAGACAGGATGTCATTGGGCTAGTATAACGCTGTACAACATTTTTGAAGTCATCGAATGTGCACTCCGTTTTGACTTCAGTTTCTGAGAGTACTTGTCACAACTAACAAAATTGCACTTGGGTTTTTTTGTATTAGCTCGGATTTCAATTTTATAGTGTTTTGAATATATTTTATCTAAAACTTTTTTTTGAGCACTTTCTTCAATGAAAATGTAATTTTTCTCACTTCTATATCGCTTAAACCGATTGCAATTTTATTTTCCTTTCTTCAACATAAATCTTTTAAATATTGTAAAAATGATTTGTATCAGCAAAAATTAGTGTATTTAAACAGTGTTAATGTGTATCCAGACTACTATTTTAGTGTGAATACTTTTAAAGAATTTCGAATTAAAAACAATATTTAAGGAATTTAGTCAAATTAAACATTTTTGACGATAGATGTTATCAAATTTTTCATTCGGTTTTACTATTACTATTACTATTAATATACTACTCAACGCTCTTTAATCATCAACAAATATTTACTCTTTAATTTTAAAGTTTATTATTTCATCTTATAATAAAAAGTTTCCATTTATTTTACTACTATTTTATATTTAAAATTTAAGATGTTACTTTGTGAAAAACACAATGTTAGTCAGTGTCCATTGAAAGCGAAGTGGACCTTCTCGGTTTTTTCACTGGTCGTTCACATTGATGGTCTGAATCTGCTTCTTCATCTAAAGTTGATAAAACATTTAAGGGCATATTTCTTTCATCATGTCCTTCAAATCTAGTATCTTCGGTACCTTTATCTTCATATTGAGATACCTTATGACTCCACCAACACACTTCAGCAAGTAATGCATCCAGTCTTTTTCCTTTGTAGCGTTTTTCCATTGGCATGGTAACTTGATGAAAACGTTCTCCTTGTTCGTCTGATTCAGTAGGCAACTGTTTTAAGAACTCATCGAGGTGATGATGCAGAAAATGTAATTTCAATGTCATGGATGCTTTGATTTGATTTCGGGCACTTGTTATTTTCCATTTTCACAATAGAATTTCTTAATAATACTAAGTACTAATACAAGTGCACTAAGTACAGAAAAAAGATGTTAAAAAAAAAGACGAAAAAAATATCTTAGTCGATGAGTTGCAAATTTTTTCTCTCCTTTCACTAGAGCAGTAAACAAAGCGTTCCGAAAAGCTCTTTTCGTACGTGATGAACACTGTACGTACTGTACTTTATGTAGCAACTACTTATAATAACGAACTCAACTGCTTGGTAACAAAAGCACGGGAAACATTAATGACAAAAGGTTCGAAAATTGTTAATTTCTCGATTTTTTATTATTTTTGACATTTAAAATTTGATTCTCAAATAATTATCCACTAGTATTTCTTTTATTTTTTACGCACATTTATGCTGAAGACAAGAAAATAACTTCCAATCATTTTACGATATATAGATGTGAGAAGAATTACGTTTTCTTTAAAAGAAAGACTGCTCAAAATCAAGTTTCAGAGGAAATATTCATGACGCAATAAAATTAGAATCCGAGCTAATCTAGAAAAACCCAAATGAGATTTTGCTAGTTTCGATAAGTACTTTCAGAAACTGAAGTCAAAATGGAGTGCACATTTTATGTGTTGCACTCTGTAACACAACTGCAACTTTACCGATGTCTATTTTACTTTGAAACCCTACAGTGGGAGTAACTAAATCGACGGCGTATAGTCTTCAAACGCCTGCAGGTACCGGTTGTGTCTTCGAACATAAACGCGACCCCACCCAGATGTTATACTTTTGTGGTCCCAGGGTAGAACTTGGCGAGATGAGAGAATTGTTATAGTATTAGTGGGAGCATGCCCCACATACCATTGGTGTGACGGCAACTTTGACAAATTCTTGAAAGTGGTCAGATGAGCAATCAATTCCATTATCAATCAGAACATCAATGTGAAATGAACCGTGTAATCAAATGCGATGACCAGCACTCATTGCATCTCCTGATAAACGCGATTCGCAAAATTCAGAGCATCTGAGGGGGCTGGAAACTCAAGCTCATTCCAGCCAGGGAGATTTCATGAAGGCCGAGGGCTCGCATCTGGATACCAAACATGGAGTTTGAAGATAATCAGTTGATTCCTTACCTCCAGGCTCACAATCGCTCAGTGCCGATTACCGATTGATCAATCATGAAAACGGAGGCTCCGCAGAAGCACAGCGTGTCGTTCCTTCTTCAAATCACTGAAGAGAGCCATAAACCACTGCAAAAAGTAGAAATAAAGCTTCGGTTCGGCATACGGAGGGCCCAGCTGAAAATATTCCGTTCTGCGAATACGGAAGACGTGCAGGATGAGGTCGACGGAACCAGCGAACTGCTGACTGGCATGCAGTTAAATGTCGCCGAACCTGGAACAACAAACTAGTAAAAAATAGTTTTAAAGGTTTCCAAATTAACTTGCAGCATTCACTAACTGCAAAGGACAACTAAACCCTTCTCCTAGGAGAGGAGAACATTGACATAGCCTTAACCCAGGAACTCTGGGCGCGGAGCAACGAGGTGAAGGAGTTCTCGGAAACTACAATGTGTACTATAAGCGATTTTAAGGTAATGCCAGATCATGTATTGCAGACAAAAAACATTTTAACATATTTTTAATCCCATTCAATAGTTCATAGAATGTGACGGCTCTTGAGGTGGAATTCGCTGACGGTGTCAGCATCACACTTGCTTCTATCTACATGGCATATGTTCGACCAGCACCGCCTGAGGAGGCTCGTAGGCTTGTGCTTGAAAGAATCAAAAATAATATCCTACTACTCGGATGAGACGCATGTTTTTGGGGAAGCTCTGAGAGAAACGACCGAGGTGAGTCTTTTTATGATTTCATTATCAGTACTAACTTAACGGTATGTACCAGGGGTAACACTTCCACTTTCGCCTTTCCTAGTATGGAGTACATCAGAGGATGGGAGGAATTGATTGATGTTACTTAATTTGTCTGAAATTAGCTCAGTAGTGGTGGACAATTGGAGGGTATCCAATATAAGGTCCTTTTCGGATCACACTTGCATCCACTACGATTTGGATCTTAAGGTAGATCCATCCTTACCGTATCGAAATCCTTTAAGAACCAACTGGAAGAGGTTCAAAAATGTTGTAAACAGCAGAATAGGAGAGATTCCGATCCAGATAGATGAGGATTAGAAAGATTTGTGCCTAGAAAAATATCAATACCGGGTAGTTCAATTTGCATCTTTTGAATAATATTGATTCGATAAGAGTTCCAGACGGTGCTCACATGGATTGGCAAAAAAAATGTCGAGAAAAATGTATCGAAATGCTTGAAAAAACGTGTGTGCTAGACGGGCAGGAGACGCATCAAGGACTTAAGCGTATGAAGGTCATAACATTAATAGTGACCCTGCCATTAATATTGCCTTGAAGAGCTTTCTTTCATATTTGCAACACAATCACAAATATGTGCAACGTTTCCTCTCTAACTGCAAACTCGAAACCTATTTAGTTATTCATAGAAATTTGAACTTTGCCGTCTCTCGTTACGACCTGCACAATAAAAATGCATTTCATACACCTTTGACAATGTATGTATGTATTTATGTATATATGTATTTATGTATATTTGTATTTATGTGTATATCAGTCACTAATACAGTCGGTTGGTATAGCAATGGCACACCCACCATTCGTATGCGCCTCACTTGCCTCACCTGCACTTGTGGCAAACTTTTCCAGTTCTAACTGTCAACGCACGTGCCTTAGCGGCTTTCATGCCATGTGATTGCAACATCATGCCTAGTAGTTGTTGTTGCTAATTTGATACTCAACAGCATATTTCGTATGTATGTACGCCATATTACCATATTTGCTATTGTAATGTCAAGACCATAAATATGGAAATTTCATATAAGAAATTTCTGGAGAAATCAAAATTGTTCTCCCTCGACGGCGCATGGCAACAAAAGATAAGAAACAGAAGTATAAAAAACAAAAAAAAAAAAACAAAAACATAAAACAGAAAACAAATGGAAAAACAATACCGAGCCTGAATTTGTAATTGGGTTTTCGCACATTGAGAGGCCCAACAGTGAAGCTGGATGCTGTCTGCCAGGTACATATTAAGTAATTTTTTCTAGCTTATTTTGGCATGGCAGTGTTTGCAACTGCGGTGTAGACGCAAATACGCACACACACAAACGTATATCACACAAATACATATCGCCATAACAGACCTGCAAGGAAATTTGAGCCAACTAGTAAAACAAATTTTAGGTTTAGAACTGCTACGATTTCATCACTTTTGGACCACTTTGCTACTCATCTCAGTCATGTCTCACTCGTGAGAGCAACACCTGTTATGAATGTGGGACAGTGTCAAAAGAGAAAAGTAAATATCAACAATCGCCCTTGACATACACCGATGGAATTTGACTACTGCTATTGAAGTCAAGCGATTTTTTTAACTATAATTTAATATCGAAATTATTGTGTGCGGAATTGTAGTGAAATATAAAATACTTAAAATTAAAGTACACTGATAAAAGAAACTTCAAAACAAAACTTAATAAGTATATATTTTTTTCTTCGCACTGATCTCTCCATCCGCAAATTGGGATTTGAGGGTTGTGCTAGGGCTATCTTTTCGAGCAGGCAAGGCTGGATGGCGGGGAGAGTCGGCACGGATATAAGTACCTCCGTCTTCACTGACGGATCCAAGTTGGAATCTGGAGTGGGAGCGGGGGTTTTCTCTAAATCAACCAACATTTTTGTCTCCTTTAAACTGCCGGAAACGGGCAGCGTTTTTCAAGCAGAGGTCTTCGCAATCCTGCAGGCATGCAAAATGCTTCGGAATCGCTATATGAAGGGAGACATTAATATTTTTTCAGACAGTCAAGCTGCGATCAAAGCCCTGTCGTCGCCGTATTGCAGCTCTCTTCTGGTGAACTCCTGTAAGGAGGAACTCTAAGATCTCGATCGAGCTGGAAACATCTCCCTTATCTGGGTTCCTGTGCACAGGAATATAGAGGGAAATGAAATAGCCGACGAGCTTGCTAGGAAGGGGTCGACAGAACCGGTTTCAGCTGTCCCCCTCTCAGACATCGGCGTCCCTTTGTCCGTTGTTAAAGGGAAACTACACAATTTCTTTCTGTCTCATCGTGCGCAATTTCGAAAACACTATGGCCCCAATACGATAGAAACAGAACGCTTAAGGTGATGTGAATCCCCCGCCATTCAATTTCCAAACTCATTGTGGAGAAGCTTGGAATTCCGTACAACCCCTATTGCAGAAGCTGTGGGGATCCTGCAGAGAAAGATACTGTTCAACACTTTCTCTGCAAATGTACGGCTCTGGCGGCTAGGCGCTTGAGATTCCTTAGCGTGCCCTTTGGGGATGACTTGAATAAACTCTCCAGCTGCTTATATGGAATAAGGTAGCGCAATAGGCATGGCTCTAACTTCACTAGTGGGCGCCATTTCGTTGCCAACGGATTTTCTTGCAGGGAGCCATCTAATCAAATCTTCCATTTCGCGCATTGCGCTAGCTGTGACAAGTCGTGTTGTGGCGCGCTGCTGCAGTGTAGCATAGCAAGGTAGGCAAGCAGCAATGAAGCTTCTGCTGCTTCTAACACCAAGCCATCATTTGCCAACTCATTGTATTGTGTCTCTGTGTGTATATGTATGCGAGTTTGTATTGGCATATCTTTTTCGTGGGTGTGCGCCATCGAGCCTGTTTGTGTCAAATACCAAAAACACCGCAATGTCACATATTGGGCCTATGTACGTGCATGTGTGACAGCACCCACGCCGCATACTTGAATGCAAACACACGTTCACGCACGCACTAATGTGTGTAAACATTTTAAGAAGAAGCAGGTAAATGTCAGCGAAGTGACGCTGCCGTTGTCTCTACCGCCTGCTCCTGCTTATCACAGCAAAGTCTCAGCGGCCGCCCGCAAACAGCCAACGCACTGAGTATTCAAGAATACAGACAGAAAACAGCAGGAATGACGCTTCGCATCAAGTGATCTGCGAGTACGTGAATTCGGTCGTGTGGATGTGTGTGTGTGGATGTGTGTGTGTGATATATGCACATACATATGGGTGGGTAAATTTACATATGCGTGGCAGTGAATTATGCACGTCGCAGTCGTATAGCTACGAGTTAGCGCCTTGGTTTGTTTTTTTTGCTTTTTTTTGTATGTTTGTTGGCGACAAATGAGTCTAAGCAGCAGAGCAGCAGCATGCGCCACAACGCTCTGCGGTGTTAGGGTTCGCTGACATGCCGGCGAAAATGACATCTCGTTGTGGTGAATTGAAATTCTCACAGAATGCGCGCACCAGCTAATGATGAAATGATGATATGAGTAGTGTGCCCTTACTGCTGTAATTTGTGCTTTTTGTGACACGCAATCGCAAGTGTGGCACATGTGCCGCGGCTTCAAGTTCAAGGGTTCAAAAAAGAAGTCTTGAATTATTAAAATATTTTGTGCAACTCTTTGAGTGATATTTTGGATATGCCCTCCGGTGCAGGCGGAAAAATGTAAAACTGGTATATATTTAAATTTCTTATTTATTTGTCAAAGGTTTGAAATTTAAACACTCACACACTTTTTTATGAAAATTGTATTTAAAAAAAAAATTTAATTTTTTTAATAATGATGAAAAACTTTTTTTAATTTCAATACTAAGTAAAAACTTAATTTTGTAAAAGAAATTTGTTTTTTTATTAAATAAGTAAATGCCCCAAGTTAAATCAGAAATGCCCAAAGGCAATCTTGGAAATCCTTTTGTGAAGAGGTTGAGGGGGCAACTGAGAGCTCCAGACTTCGTAAGATTTTAGCGGGAAGTCCTCAAAATTGGGAACTGCTACAGAAATCTGATGGTACTTTCACTACAACCAGTAAAGAGTCTCTAGAACTTTTACTCGACACTCATTTTCCAGGCTGCTCAGACATTACTGGACATGACATGGAAGATACAGTATACTGTCGTGAAGTCAGAATAGACGCTATATCTTAGGACCGGGTCCAGATGGTATTTACCCGGTGGAACTGCAAAACGCCGCCGGATATCTATCCCACTGGCTACTAACAATCTTCAAAGGTTGCTTTCTTTACGGTCATATACCTCTTAAGTGGAGACAAGTCAAAATTGTTTTCATTCCAAAGTCTGGTAGAAACTCACGTACCCATCCAAAAGACTTAAGCCCAATATCTCTTTCTTCTTTCCTATTGAAAACTTTAGAGAGGTTGATAGAATTTCACTTAAGCCTAACTTTAGATAGAAATCTTATCTCTACGACACAACATGCCTACACGAAAGGGAAATCGGTAGCGACAGCTCTACATAACCTTATTCACACGGCAGAGGGTTCACTGCACAAACAGGAATTTACTTTAGCCGCTTTCCTTGATATTGAAGGGGCCTTTAACAATGTCGCAGGGGGGGCAATTACTGCAGCACTCACTGATCTTAGGGTAGAACCGGGCTTGGTAGGCTTCATTGGCAAAATGCTAAATAGCAGGATCATTGAAGCGAAACTAGGAGAACCGGTGCTCAGGAGATTGGTAAGTGGAGGTACACCGCAAAGTGGAGTCCTCTCACCGTTTTTATGGAACGCAGTTGCAAATAAAATTCTGTTAATACTGGAATGCAAAAATGCTCAAGATATACTTTCTAGGTGGGCAGAAAAATATGGTCTAGGAGTCAACCCAGACAAAACACAACTCATATTGTTCACTAGGAAACACAAAATCCCACAGCTAAGTCCCTGCTCAAGGGTAAAGCTCTTGTGATTTCGGAAGAAACCAAGTACTTGGGACTAGGCATAGATAGGAAACTGACTTGGAAGTCAAACATCTTAGAAAGAGTTAGGAAAGCGAACCTATATTTTTATGCCTGTAAGAGAGCTTTAGGTAAGGTTGCTCATTGGCTTTACACTGCTGTCGTCAGACCCATTCTTCTATATGGAAATGTTGTCTGGTGGTGTACTATGCAGAAAGAAAACTATTCTAATTTATTGAATAAGGTGCAGAAATCAGCGGAACTAGCAATATGTGGCGTCGTGAAAACCACGCCATCCATGGCTTTGGACATCATGCTACATCTGCCACCCCTAGATCTCTTCTGCAAATACTCAGCGGCCTGCTCCGTTTTAAAACTCAAAGCCAGTTCACAATGCAGGACTGTCACACATGGGCATCCAACCATCTTAGACTCCTACACGGATATACCCTGTGACTGTGATTATCACCCTCCCATTCATTGCTTCGAAAGGAACTTCCTAATGAAAATTCCTTCTAGACTGGAATGGCTTGAAGAAGATCCAACACCCAACACACCCGTTAAGATCTACACGGGCGGATCTAAAATGGACCCCGGTGTAGGATAAGGGTTATTTTGCGAAGAGCTTTCTATTAGTAAATTCTATAAACTATCGGATCACTGTAAGGTTTTTCAAGCGAAAATAAACGCTATTCATGAAGCCTTAAAATGGCTAAAGATAAACAGAGTATCATCAACGGATATCTGCATTCTATCAGACAGCCAAGCTGCCCTACGAGCCCTGGATGCATTCCAAACAACATCAAGAAGTGTCTTACGTTGTCGCCAATCTCTAAATGAGATGGCCAAGCAATATCGTATAATCTTATGCTGGGTTCCAGGCCACAGAGATATACCAGAGAACTGTAGGGCAGACCAACTTGCAAGAGAAGGCACCTGTATGCCAGACATAAGTAATTTTAGGGAGATACCTCTGGCAACTTGTAAGCTTCTCATTAAGGACACACTAATCAGTTCTGCAAATCAAAGATGGATTAGTGTTAATCCTGTGAATTTGCTAGGCAAACATGGCCAAGGCTAAACTTACGTCTGTCCAAGGGTATTATAAAACTGAGTAGACTTCAAATAAGGACCTTAGTAAGAGCCCTCACAGGACATTGTGTCATAGGAAATCATGCAAGGAGATTAGGCGTTTACACGCATGATTTCTGTCGTAGCTGCTGGAATGAGGAAGAGTTGGAAACAATTCAACATCTTTTTTGTACATGTCCAGCTCCAGCCAGAAGCAAGAACTGATATTTAGAAACCTACTTCTTAACGAATATAGATAATCTATTCACTTTAGGTATCAACAACCTTTTACGCTTTGTCAAAAGCTCAGGATGGTTCAATATGGAGAGGGAAATGTAGCCTAGCCCCCGCGGCTCACAACGGACCCATTTCGTGGTCTAAGTGGCATCGTTGTCTCTATGTGCGATGCGGCTGCCAAACCTAACCTAACCTAAGTAATTTTTTTAATATCAAATGAATATTTTTTTTATAGTAACTAAAACTTTTTGATAAAAATTGTATTTATTTATTTTTATTTAAATAAATTTTATGTGTTGATATTAAAACCGTAAAACTTGTTTCATAAGTTTGTTTTGGTTTTTAGTATTAAGTAATTGAAATTTGTTTATAAAAATTTTATTTTTAACCAATTTTTTTTACCAACTCAAACTGCGTTTCATACATTTTTTTTATTAATGAAAATTTTTTTTGCAAAATTTTATTTTGTTGAATACTTTTTTTTTAAGTATTGAATAATTAAAATTTCTTTTAAGGAATTATATTCTGGAAATAATTCTTATATAGTACCTAAAACAGTAATGGGGCAGATTCAGACTTGGAAATCATGTCTTTGAGACCAACTTTGCAGCAACGCGGCACAAACCCAAGCATTAGCTACATTTTCCTGAACGGAGCCACAAGTAATGCCAGTTCTCTTATGGGTAATTTGCGGTTGTTGATCAAAAGAGAGAGAAAATCTTTATTGACGTTTTAAACTGTTCTCAATATCGACGTCCTCGACACTACATTCGTCATCCTCGATGAACTCACGATCTCTTCTGAAGAGCCCATGCCACTCATAAATTGCTGTCTGCTGTTTTTTTAGAGTGTCAGTACCGAAAGAGTCTCCCAACATTCTTTTTCGCACCATTAAATCCTTACTTTTAAAACTGTAAAAAATTGAAAACACGTGCTGAGGCAGCTTCACTCAAGACGGCGTAACTCATACAAATGTCAAGCAATGGCTATAAATTTTTGTAGGAATGTTAACCACAGATATGGCAACCTAACAGAACTCAAATCAGTGGACAAAATGTCACCAGGTGGTTGTTCACTGAACTTTTTGATCAAGGTGATAAGAACAAGAATTAGGTAAAAGTTTTGCTCGAAAATACTCTAAAATTAAATGGACAAAGTACTGAATACATTAGTTTGGGGAAAAAGTAATATATTATTTTCCCGGTAAATGGCAATTTTTGTTTCGTCGATTCCGTTTAGGCATTTCTGGTGTTAAAGAAAATGTTGATAATGTCGAAAATGCCGATAAAATCACAGAAATAATCGAAGTTTACCGCTGTCGTAGCAACGCTCAGAAGCTAAAGATCGAACACATAGTTTGAATCGAAAAATAATGGATTTCTTTTTCTTCTAACTAGTATTTGGAAAATGAGCCATAAGCTCTGGTAGTTAAGGGACCGTTTTTTTAACAAAGGGTGGTTAAATTTCAAGGGCCGAAGTTGAATGTAAACCACACCTAAACGTCAAGCTTTTTCTGCATTTCATTTGACGTTTTTCAATTTGAGACTAATTTAACTTGAACCATGGAAAGATACACAATCGAGCATTGTGTTAAAGTTATTCAGGCTTATTATGAAAACGGGCATTCAAATCAAAATGCATATCGCGCACTTCGTGATTTTTCGGTCAATTTAATCGTCCAAATGTGCTCAAAATCGGAAAAATTGTGCAAAAGTTTGAGCAAACCGGGTCTGTAGGAGATTCGAAAACACTAGTACATGCCCGTACTGCAGAAAATATTGCTGCTGTTCGCGATAGTGTGGTTGAAGAGCCGTCCACCTCAACTTGTCGTCGTGCCCAACAAGTGCACCCCTCACGCTCGTCGTTGTTGAACATTATGCATAAAGACTTGCATTTACACGCTTACAAGGTGCAATTGACTCAAGAACTAAAGCCTTTTGACTATTTCAAGCGTCGTCAATGGTCAGAATGGTGGCAGGAAATGGCAACAGTGAATGACCAATTTCCGAAGAAAATCATCTTCAGTGATGAGGCACATTTTCACCTCAGTGGATTCGTCAATAAGCAGAATTGCCGCATTTGGGCGAATGATAATCCAAGAGTGATTGCCGAAAAACAAATGCACCCACAAAGAGTGACTGTTTGTTGCGGTTTATGAGCCGGCGGCATCATTGGGTCGTATTTTTTCCAAAATGAGGCCGGTCAGGCAGTTACTGTGAATAGTATTCGCTATCGTGAGATGATAACGAACTTTTTATGACCCGAATTGGAAGATATGCATGTGGACGATATGTGGTTTCTACAGGACGGTGCCACTTGTCACACAGCTAATGAAACAATGGCTCTTTTGCACGAAAAATTTGATGGCCGAATAATCTCACGTCGCGGCGATGTCAATTGGCCGCCAAGATCATGTAGTTTGACACCGGTGGACTTTTTTTCTTTGGTGTTATTTGAAAGAAAAGGTGTACGTCGATAAGATAACAACAGTTCAAAAGCTAAAGGATGATATAATTCGGCACATTAACAAATAATGAAGAGAAATGACAATAATTTCTTAAAAGGATTGTATTTTATTCAAAATCAACACCGGCCCTTGAAACTTAACCACCCTTTATAATAGTTTTATTTTATTTTTTATTAATTTTGGAAGGGCGTTCGACCTCAGATTTTCAATAAATAATGGAATTTCTGAAATTTTTGAATTTACTGCTAATCTTTCGCAAAAAATAGGCGCTTGCGATATGCGCGTAAATGCCAAAATGTTATGGCCCCATAGATAGATATACAATAAAATTTTTCCTCTGCGTGTGAAATTACAAAACCAACTATTTTCTGATTGTCGATGCAAATAGTTTCATTCAAATAAATGAGTAAATATTTTTCTGAATTTTTTAATTTTTTTATCTTACTCCATTTTGCAGCCAAGAATTTATTAAATATGAAAGTGTGCCGTTATGAGCGCAAAAATAAAATTTTAATTTACCAAAAATCCAAAATACCCAAAATTATGTGACATTTTATGCGAACAATGGCCAAATAACCGTTATAATTTTCAACGTAATACTCAAAATGATGCAAAATACTCGCATTTTCTCTACAAAGCTGCTATTAGTCGAGCATCGTACAAACTACACTCAACTGTACACTACACTTAACTGTAGTAGCGTATGTGTGTGTAAATGCGTATGTGTGTGTGTATATGTATGAAAAAATACACATCTATGTGGTAGTTGCAGACAATAAAAGCAAAGCTGTTAACCTATTTAAGCCACATATATTCGCAGTTATGTTTACATGTAGTGTATGTCTGTGTGTATGTATCCGTGTATATCTGTGTGTATGTATATGCCTTACGGGCGCATGTGTGTTGCCCATGCACGAATTCAATAAGACGATAAAACCAATCATTATTATCCTTAAATATGTGATGTACAAAAACAAAGGAGAGTACGCAGTGGCGGGAGTGCATGAAACTAAAGCCAGGGTTATGCAATACAATGTCAGTGGGTTAGCAGCAGCAGGCGACATGCATACGTGCGCATACACCGGGCGACAGAACGATAGCACTGAAACAGTTTGAACAGTTTTGATCAGTTTTCTTCAGGTTTTTGAGTGTTCAAATTTTTGTTAAAGAGTATTACTCATTATCTGAGGAAACTTCAATAAATCGAATTTATAAATTAAATAAAAAAATTAGATAAATTCTAGAAGGTTTTCAGCACAATTTCACGGTTTTTATTTATTTATTCATTCATTTAATAATCAAAAAATGCATTTTTTTTTAAGACTATGGAAAGCAGATTAATGCAAAATAAATCAATCAAAAATAAGTGAACTTATTATTTGCTTGTTTCATTGTAGTGAATGCAAGAAAATGTAACAGTTCTTATAATTTACATAGAAAGAGAATTATAAAGAGCTTAGTTCAACACTTCATTTAGTAAGAATTCGAAGTGCAACGAAGCGGAAAAAATCTAGGCCAATGTGATTTAAAAACGAATTAAATTCTCTCCAAATTCTGGAAATTGGAATATTTCATCGTAATTTAATAAGAATTTTTAGAAAAATGTTTTATTGGCAATTTTATAGTATATTCAATTTTAGTCTAATAAAGTGCAAGTTTGAAGTTACCTGAGAATTCCATTGATTTGCTATAATTTTTTTCTCAGATGGTGTTCCGCATTTTCTCTACATAACGAATGCCCGAATTTTTCTTTATATGGCAAAAATGCGGAATAAAGTCAGGGAAAAATATTATCAAAAATGGACGAGAATTTGAAGATACTTTAAGCTTGCACTTTTTTATCCTAAAATTTAATGCGTACGTATATTTAAAAAAAAAACTGTTTAAAAAATTTGAACGTTGCTAAAAAATACTGGTAGCATCGCGAAGCGTCATGGAGGGGGTCATCAAAAGGCTGCAACGTCACGTGAAATGGTTCAAAAAGTGAAGAAGCGAAAAAACCGAAAATATCTAACCGCAGCATCCGTCGCATGCTCAAAAATGATCTCAAAGTAAAGATTTACAAGATCCAAAAGGCGCATGAGCTCACACCAAAGCAGCAGCAAGTCAGACTTGAGAGAGCGAAGGAGTTGCTGCGCTTGGCCGCAAGCGGTCAATATCCGAAAATTGTGTTTTCTGACGAGACAATTTCTTCACATTGAGCAATTTGTAAACTCCCAAAATAATAGAGTTTATTTGACCGACCGTTCATATGAGAATTTGAGTCATCGATTGGCCACTAGGAGGCAGCACCCGCCACAGGTAATGGTTTATACCGGTGTAACCGTAAATGGGCGCTCCCCAATCGTTTTCATCGAGCCTTGCGTCAAAAGTAAATGCGATATACTACCGAGAAATTGTTCTGGATGTTGCTTTGAAGCCGTGGGCAGACATATATTTCGGCGGCAGATCATGGACGTTTCAATAGGACTCGGCAATATCTCACAAAGCTCGAGTCAACCAAGAATGGCTACAAAACAATATTCCGAACTTCAAAAAGGCCACACAGTGGCTCTGAAATTCACCAGACGCGAATCCGATAGATTATTCTTTTTGCTTTGGAGAGCAAAGTCCGAACTAAAAGATTCACCTGTCTCGAGGCGCTGAAAAAATCCATAGTCCGCGAGTGTGCAAAAATACCCACAAGTCACTTTCGGGCAGCTTGCGATTCGTTTATGGACCGTCTCAAGGCCATAGTCAAGGCAAAGTTGAATTGATTCTTAATTTTGTATTAATTTCACACATTTTTTACTTTGAATGGAATAAAATTAGTTTTCCAAACTAAACGTATGGCCTTTGAATGAAAGCGCTCTAAGAGCAAAGGCGGGTCAACTGTACCATTTACAAAATAGAGTAGAGAGGAAACAAAGCAGAGTGAAAGTACCTATACGTCTTCTACTTTGTAATATAATAATTTCAAATTTTTTAATGCGCTCCTTGCATTGTATGTAGGAATCTGATCGGTAAAGATCTGAGTGCAAAACGAAAGCATTTCGTTTGAATGCGTTCAACTCCCCTAATGGGACATTGATGCTATGGCCTCCAAATGATGGCAGCATACTCCGGATCGTACGTGTGTACCTGGGTAGAGGAATCGTATTGTGATCCATTGAAGAACACATCTAAGGGAATGCTAGAGCAGGACTTCCTGGATTTTACATAACGCCAGAATGCTTTGTTACCTCTTTCAAGGTGTTGAATATTCGTGGAATAGCTGCCTTGTGAATTATGGCTACTCATCGTTCTTGCATTTCCTGCAGATCACGAAAGTCTCAAATTATTACGACTGCACAAACTTCTTTTCTGCACACCTCAAGAGTTCTTGTCAACGTATAGTACGAAACATAAATTTGCTTTTATTAAAGAGATCGGGACGTAATTATTTTTACCCGCTTCTTTTAGAAACATATCCCTCATATTTACGTCATACGAAAACAAAATTGGTGCGGCAGCACTTTTTCGTGCATGTTGTTGTTGTAGCAGCGTAGCCGGATATAAATCCCGTCGTTCCGTTTACGTAGAACCGACTGTCTCTCGTGCATCTTATCGCCTGGTGCATTGCTGCTCACCTATACCCATACCAGCTGTAAGTCGCGTCGATATGCGATCACGTTGAGCCATGTGCGGCAATTCTCTACAATTTTGGTTTTTTCAGTGAAGAAGGCAAGGGTTTTCGAAGCTGCTTATCAGACTGTACTAACATGACTAGAACGTCAGATGTCACTTAATCAATCCGAAATTCTTGCACAGTAGAATTATTGAATTCCACTTTCACTCAGTTTGCCAACCGATCATTTTCGCGGTGTTGTAGATGCTCCTTTTATATTGAAAGGAGTTAATTTCATCAGATATAATTCAATATTTACTCAATTAGATGAATATTTTTTATGTATAGGTAAGACTAAATTATAATTGGGATTCTGAACAAAAGAGGCGTCTGTCAAACTACATACGTCTACGAACTGTTTATGTCTGTCAAACTGCAACAAATCAAAAATAACTGAGCCCATTGGATACGGTGGGCTTGAACATGATATATATATACATATATAATTGGCGCCTGCACCCTTTTTGGGTGTTTGGCCGAGCTCCTCCTCCTATTTGTGATGTGCGTCTTGATGTTGTTCCACAAAATGGAGGGACCTACAGTTTTAAGCCGACTCCGAACGGCAAATATTTTTATGAGGAACTTTTTCATGGCACACTCGGAGGTTTGACATTGCATGCCGAGGGGCGACCGCTATTCGAGAAATGTTTTTCTTAATTTTGGTGTTTCACGGAGACACGAACCTACTTTCTCTCTGTCAATTCCGAATGGTAATCATGCACCAACCCATTCGGCTACGGCGGCCGCCGTGTGACAAAAATTTCATACAAAACGGCCAGCGGCGATTCTTTACTGACTATTCATATACGGGTATGTGAAATTAAATTTGTTTGAAATCTGCGCGCATCTAAACTAAAATATTTACATTTTTCTGAAAAAAACTGAAATTGTCGAATAATTCGAAGCGATCGAAATTAAAAATTATTAATATTCACAGAATTTTAAAAGAATTATAAAAGTTTACGCCTATGATTACTTCTTTTATCATTACAGACTATAGTTTGAGTAATTTCATTCAAATCCTCGCACATGCGAAAACTTTAGTTAAGCCCTTAAATTTTTTAGCAAAGCGGAAATATTAAAATAGGGATACTTTGACATTAGATAGTTTAAATTTTTTTTCCTCAAATTCTTAAGCTTTTTTAATATCAGTGTACGATAAGCAATTTCATAGCTCCTACTATTAGTAGATAGTCCATATTGGGTTGGGGAATAAGTTCACTGCGTTTTTATATTTTCTTTAATTTTACAACGATTTGTTTGCTGTTTGGCAAGGGCTAGGTATTCATTCGATAGAACTCTTTCTGCTCTACAAAACTATTTTTGTTGTATTTTTGAGTTATTTAACTTCTTATTAGTTTCGATTCAAATAAATGGAATACCCAGGAGGAAAAAATCAACATTTTCGACACCTGCCCTTCTTTGGTTTTCATCGAGATTAAAACGCTGCCGAAGCAGTCCGGGACATTTGCGACGCGTATGGAGAAGGTGTCATAAGCGGAGGGCCTTCTGAATTCGATAAAAAAGATCTCAAATCACTTTTGAAGGAGAATAGTCGCCAAAGCAGTCGTGAATTGGCAGTAAAAATTAACTGCAAACATAAAACGATTCTCAATTACCTTCATCCAATGGGATTTACTGGAAAATTGGAATCCTGGGGGCCTCAGGAGCTCAACGAAGAGACAAAGAAAGTTCCCATCGAGCAACGCGCCGTCACAAACAGCGCTTTTTGTACTGAACTCGTGAATCGAATGATGCCCATACATCAATTAGAAGCAAACGAAGGAGTGGCTAGCTCCAGGAGATACGCCAAAGACGAGAGTAAAGCCGGATCTTCATCCAAAGAAGATCACGATATGTGTTTGGTCAGACTGGACGTGCATGTTGCATTGGTAAATGCTCGAAGAGAATGCTACAGTCAACAATGAGCTCTACATTGCTGAGCTACACCGCGTGAATGAGGCTATGCGACTGAAAAGATCTGATCGATATGGTCAAACCATACTCCTTCACGAAAACGCCAGGCTCCATGTTGCACAAGTCGTCAAAGCCGCACTCTAAGAGCTCGAATGGCTTTACCTTCCATAACAAAGAGGTCCTTAAAAATTGGCTCTACAACTTCTTTGACACCAGACCAGGGGATTTTTGGTGGAACGGCATCAACAAATTAGTCGATAAGTGGGAAGAGATTGTAAACAGCAACAGCGAATATATAATTGATTAACTTATTGATTTAATTATTGTTTTTTTGTTTAAGTAAAAGTCTTCAGTAAAAACGCTACGCACTTATTACCCAACCCAATACAAAAAATAACAATTTCATTTAAAAAATATAATCGCAAGTTGCCAGATTCACTCCAGCAATCAGTGAGCCCCAATCTCAAAGCGAAATTTCAATGTTAACAACGCTAAAATTGCATCGTTTAAAGCAGAAATTGTTAGTAACTTCGTCAGGACTCAGTCTCCTATGGCTATAGAATTGTAAGCGAATACCAAGTGGGATATGACGATTACTAGCACATGATATGGAATCAAGGCATTAACTAAGTCAGAAATTCATGTTGTCGATTATAAAATCCAGATCAATTCGAGAAGGCTTATTAGTTTGCACAAATCTTGAAACTTTCATTTATACCAAAATTATTGTTAAATCAACTGTATTTTTATAAAAAATTCATGAAAATTTACTAAACAAAAGAAAAGTAGTCAAAACTGATCAAAATATTGTAGTACTATAGTTTTTTCGCGGGCTGTATATTTGTCTATGTGAGTCCATCAGTGTAGCTGTGACAAGTTATGCTGAATAAAAACAAAAGGAGTCAAAATACAACCGAGATAATATGAGTAGAACACACAAACACATATCACACCCATACGCTTGCACAAAATTCATATGCGCCCATCCTCTCCAATGGCAGTCAATCGATCTGTCATAGCTTATGTGACTGACGAAAGGATGAGCAGCATGCCAAACAAAGGCAACCAAATTAGAAGGAAAAATAACTGCCGGACCACAGCAGCTTTATACAGGGTGTAAATCAATCAATAAACACCCAACGGATATGATTACGAATGCATGACTGAATGTTGGTGTGAAAGCGAATGAAAAAGTGCAAAGGGAAATGAATGCTGAGCTAAGCTGAAGAAGGCGCTGTAGGAGATAAATATATGCCATATATGTAGATGTGTGTGTGTGTATAATAAGAAGCTCTGCGTACTAAAATGGCAATAAAGTAGAGAAGCATTTGCAGTTGGTGTTGGGTTAGTTAAGTAGATGTTTAGATGTGTAGATGTGTGTTGCAGGAATAACCAATAAACATGGATAAAACAGCATGTAATATAAGGCAGGGCAAACAAATGCGGATGATATGGAAATATATGCAGCTGTAGAAATGTATGGTTGTAAATGTGTACGCCTGGCAAACAGTAGAACTGTAAATTTACCTACACAGATATAGATATTGGACACTTTGGTATTACATGCGATTTATGCTACTTACATACACACCCATACATAGATATGTAAATGACCACAGTTTATATTTGTTTCTGGTATAGCATAAACGCCGAGTACACTTATTTATGTATATCCATAAATTTTTTTTTATTTATTTTTAACTCCTTCAATTCTCCTAAAATAAGGCGTAAATTATCAATAAAGATAATAAAAGAGTATAGCGCCACTCAATGGAGTTGAATGCTGAATGGTTACCAGGCAAGGGTTAAGGTTAGGTGTTTGTTGTACAACAAGGTGAAGCCCAAAATAAACAAGACTGACGTCATAAATAAGTTTTTTATGGCGCCATCTTTTTAGTGAGCTAGTGCGTTGGAAGTTATCATCTCTGGCTGACTTTTCGTGAAAGCTTGCTGATGTTCGGTGCAGTGAAAGTGAAGTTATTGCATCTAAAGTGTCAGTATGTTTGTGTCATCGGTACAAAAATGAGTTTGGAACAAAGAGCTAATATCAAATTTTGTTTTAAAATCGATAAAACGTTTACCGAAACATTTGAATTGATGAAAGTTTATGGCGATGATTTTCTATCTCGTGCGAGAGTTCATGAGTGGTTTACACGTTTCAGAGATGGTTGAGAGGAAATAAATGACAATGAACAAACGGGCCTCCCAAAATCAGTAATCACCGAAAACTTCATCGATTTTGTTGGTAAATTTTTCAAAAATTAACCGAAATCTTCATTTAAATCAATAGAATCGGCTTTGAATATCTCCAAAACATCGATTTATCGCATTCTAACTGATTATTTGGGCTTACGAAAGGTCCGTGCACGTTTCATTCTGCACAAGTTAATTGAGGACCAAAAATTGTGCAGACTTCAACATATGAAAGACCTCATTAAAGAGACGAGAACTTCCTTTAGAACATTGTAACGAGTGATGAAACGCGGTGTTTCCAATATGAACCTAAAAATAAGCGGGAAAGTGCCGAATGAAAGGCCTCAGATGAGCCACCACCCAAAAAATCGCGTTTGGAGAAGTTAAAAATCACTTCGATGCTCGTTTGTTTCTACGATTCCCAAGGAGTTGTCCAGAAGGAGTTCGTGCCAACGGGCCAAACCGTGAATGCAATTTTCTATCTTGGAATTTTGAAGCGTTTGTTCCATTGCATTCGTCGAATTTGTCAAATTCGCCCTGAATACCGCGAAGGAGGAAGCTGGCGCTTTCTGCATCTCATCGATCCTCTCTTGTGACTGATTTTTTTACTAGAAATCGGCTATCAATCACTCACCGCATTCACCTCATATGGCTTCCTGTGACTTTTACTTATTCGTAAAATTGCATTTGCGTCCGCAGAGGCCATCCAAAAGGTTTGTAGCGACAACCTGATCGAGGCCAGAGGGGACTATTTTCAATAAATAAACCCGAAGTTATCGGTACAAAGCTCCTGTCGTTTCTCTTTTAGATCAGTCTTGCTTATTTTGGACTTCACATTGTAGTACTAAAATCCAAAATGCCTAGAGCAATACAACTTGATGCTCTTTGATCTCTAAGTATTCTGTTGGATCATACAAATTATGGAACGCCAATAAAAAGTAAGAGAGCTTATTCCCCTCTATGTGAGATTATGCTTCCGCAAGCCTCATAGGATTCCAGAAGCCGCACTTATTTTCAAAAGATCACCCTCTTTTCAAAGATTACAAGACCTCTTCTAACCGTCAAGCTTTAGCAAGTGGAAAGTGGGTGAAGAAATTAATATAAAAAACATACCATATGTTTGTTACACTGGAAAAGAGCTAACAAAAATTCCTCTTCAGTACTTCAGCACTCAGTACTTTCAATGCTGCCAACTCGACTTCAAGAGAGTTTCATTAGACCGTCTTCATACAGGTAAATCTTTGTTGCCTCAACTCGTTACTCGTGTTGCAATACCCTTCCTGTACTCGGTTTTCTCAATTCTGTTATGGATTCGAGGCAAAAAATTAACAACCGCAAGGTGTGTGAACACAATGGGCTACACCAAAAGATAACTCGAAGTGTTGGAGCAATTTAAGGCTCCCTGTATGAACGCGGTCTAATGAAACTCTCTTGAAATAGAGTTGGCGGCATTGAAAGTACGGAGTTATACCAGTTTTATGAGTTATAAGCTTACTCAATAGCGACGAATCTCACGCGATAACTTTGTTGTTACTTTCAGTTACAAATTTTCCGTCAAGTGAACAGAGCCCAGAGATAGCGAGCAGAGAAGTGGCGAATCGAAAACGCCCATGGCGTATATACATGCCTCAGCTATTTTCAAACATTAGTGGTTGAAGCTTGTTGTTGTTGTAGCAATTAACATTACCCTGTCAGTATAGTGCGGGGTGCCTTCACATGCCGGACATATGTTTAGTATATCGGGGTCAATTCTTAATAGGTAGGAGTGTAACCTGCTACAGTATCCAGAACGTAATTGTGACAAAGTTACGCGGGACTCTCGGGGAAGTTAGAGCTCTTCGCCTGCAATGGGTGGTGGTTGGACTCCGATGAGGGCATTCGGGGGTCGGCAGCTTAAGAAGGTGGTAAGAGTCTCCTGATGAATGTCGGTAATTTTCTGTCTGTACACTGTTCGATCCACTAATTGTCGGCCTGTTTTGTCCTGGATCTTGTCCGCGTAATTGAGGAGGTGACTCCTGACGTGCCTGGGAGGCGACTCAGACTCAATCTGGGTCTGCATGGGTGGGACTTTCGGTAGCACGCTAAAAGGAATTGCTTGCTAAGCAGTTTTACAGGGAGCAAATGGGCCTTGTCATGTAGATGTTGAAGTGGAGACATCAAAAGACATTCTGGCGCAGTTTCAATGGCAGTATTTTGACAAGTCTGTAGCGTCGTCTACTGCGAATCACTGGTTCCAGGCGACCAGACAAGCTGGCCTATTGCATTAAATGTCGATAGCAACATTTCTTTGTCTTTGAGGACCTTGTTGCGATTTTGGACTTTAGTGGCAATAGCGGTTGCATGTGTTGAGATGGAGAGCAAACTCTCGAAGGTAAAGTGGCAGCCGGTTCTACGTTAATGTTCCCAACTAAGGTTGCCGCACTAGTAAACTAGCCCTGTCCAGTGTACCGTACCTCAGTCGTTGAAGCTCGTTTCATGCGCTGTTCACTCACTCACTAAGCCATGAGTTGAATACTGATAGCTTGAACCTTTTGCTCAAGAGCCAATAGAGATTTTTATATTTAATTTCAAGTTCTCTCTTTTTCTTAATATGTTCCTTCCCCTCAAGCTTAGCATCTGAAGTCATACCTAAGTATTTTCACGCGTTATGATACGCTATTTGGACGCCATTTAGATACAAAGTAAGTTATTTTTTTATTTTTTATTATATGAGAAATTTATTTGAACTGCCTTTGATTCGTTAAGCTTAATGTTTTTGTCCACATTCATTCAAATATTCGTTCAGTCAAAAAATATCGTTGAGAGCGCATTGAAGTTGTGTATAACCTTGGTTGCTGTGTTACCTACAGAAAGTATTGCTGTGTCATCGCCAAAGGTTATAACGCAGTTTTTGTTGACGAGCAGATCATATGTAAAAAGAATATAAAAAATGAGTCCCAACACACTACCCTGAGGAGCTTCAGCTTCTACTTCTCTCGGTTCACTGTACTCATCATCTTGTTTGACCCGGAAGAATCCTCGATCCGACAGATACGACTTTAATATATGATAATATTGTTCGGGCAGAAGTGCTTTTTTTTTATTTAGTAGACCGCCTTGACATACCCTGTCGAAAGCCTTTGAAACGTCGAGAATGGTCGCAGAGCATATCTTCTTTTCTTTGAATGCATTTTCTATAATACGGGCTATCCTGTGTACTTGGTCTATTGTTGAGTGCTTCGCATGACAGTCTAATTGATGGGTTGGTATTAATTTTATTTTTTCGATGATATGATTGAGGCGATTTATGGGAAGCTTTTCCATTAGCTTTGAAATCGGTGGAAGGAGAGTAATTGAGTGATATGATGAAACGTTGTTTGTTGGTTTTACTGGCTTGTTGAACATAATTAACTCAGCGGTGTTGCAAAAGATGGAGACAAATTTTATTTTAACACTAGAAGGGTCCCGTATCTAACTATACCTTCAAAGACCGCAGCCGTCAATTTGACGGTATTAGAGATTCAATCAGAATGCACATGAAATTATTGTATATTTCGCTTTGAAATTAAACAAAAATATTTAAAATTTTATTTTTATTAGTAGTTACAAATTAAGGATAGCACTTAAGTCGAGTAACATTTGTAACAAATAATATTTTTTTTTAAATCTTTTATACATTTACCACAACCAGCTTTTTTACATATTGTGCAGTTTTTACACGTTCTATTTTTTTTACAATTATGATTGACTTGACATTGCCGCCTCTTATTGTTTGTAGTAGATTGTTCACTTGTTTCAAAATTACTTTCTTGCCTTTGAGTCGTAGCTGAAGTAGTCTTTTTTTTCAAATACTCTGCACGTAGATCGTTCACTAATTGTAAGATAAAATCATGCCGAGAAATATTTGTTCCCGTAACTTTTCGGTACAGAATCCATGAGTTTATAGCTGCTAAATCAAGTATATTGTAAAAAACATGAACGGTCCATCTTCGTGTTCCAGCTCTTACGGTATACTTTCGTGCCATTTGGTCAATAATGTCAACACCAAGCTTCGTTTCATTATAAAATTTTACTGTCTCGGGAAGCTTATTTCGATCAACTCCTATGCTCACATTTGGGTGCAAAGTACTCAAAATATAATAATAAAATTTTTTCCTGGTTTTCCTTGATAGGCAGTAAGAGTTGTATTAGTATCTGATTTCAGTATAAACGATTCATATCGTGTGGTACGAATATTTTTACAAATTGGTGGTACTTCTCGTCTTCCACGCCGCATTGTTCCAATAATACTAGTCTTTTCGACCATTAGTTTTTTAGCCAGATTTATCGACGTGAAAAAGTTATATTATCAGTGGTAACGTTTCTCCCTTTTTTGTAATAGGGTTGTACTAGTTTCAAAACCACATGTTCGGGTAATAAAATATCGTTCGGACGGTTTTCGTCTTTTCCTAGATAAGGGAATCCACCACATAGATACATACTCTCGACATCCACCCGCAGCCAGAACTTTATGCCAAATTTATCCGGTTTGTTTGCAATATATTGTACAAATGGATAGCGAGTTTTTGATGGAAACAACTGCTCATCGACTGTTAAATTTTCTCCAGGAATGTAACACATTTGACAATTATCTATAAATTTCTTCCATATGTCAGAAATCATTGCAAATTTATCATTAGCTAAACGAACAAAACGCGTGCTTCTCATACCAAATCGTAAGTATTTCATGATTTCCTTGTATCTATTTTTACTCATAGTCTTATTGAAAACGAGTGGCCCCCAATCTTCAGACCACAAGATATCCAAATCAAGGTTTCTCATGTTGTAGGCTCCACGAGCATAAATCAAAGCAGTAAAGGCATCAAGTTCGTCTAGAGATAAGTTCTAAGTTTCATTTTGACTCTTGTCATGTGCTTCCTTTTCAGTACATTCTTTTATACGTCGAAGAATGTACTCATCAATCAATAGCCTCCACGCAGAAATTGGTTTGTTATTTTCAATATATCGCTTGGCGTATGGAGTAGGTCCTGAGATTTCTCTAAGTATATTTTGCTGACTGCAACGTCCTACTTCAAAAGCATTCGGCGAAATACAAGTCCATTCTGTACCGTCACTTGCTATCTGTAGTATACCGACTTCTGCCCCGAAGTTGTCCTAGATGGACGTCCACCGCGTCCTGTTCGTCCGCCATTAATTGATCTACGAGAAACCCCTCGACCTCTGCGCAAATTTACAGTAAAAGTGTTACTTGTATCAGGGAAATCTTAGTTCGTAGAAAGCATTGTTTTCTACTATTATCGCTGCCGTCAAATTGACGGTATGCGGTCTTATTAGGTATTTCTAAAGAAATTTCATAAACCACATATATACTAAAAGTTTTCTATAGTTATTTGAGCAAACAATAACAAATTAGGAAAAGTAATAAAATATGAAAATGAACAAAAACATATTTTGCAAAATATTTAAGAATGAAATCGTGATGCCGTCAAAATGACGGCTTTGGTCTTTCTAGTGTTAAACGACGCGTTCATAATTCGAGTAATAATTTGAGTCCCCTGTCCGATTGCGGCACATGTGGCGGCAGTTTTGCCTGCGACGTCTATACATTTCTCCTGCTGCATCACCGACGTCGTTTGATCCAGTGAGTTCCTCCAGATAAGGACTCCAAACAAAATTAATTGGCTTTATAATAGCATCATAGAGCCAAAATATTAGGTGCGAAACTAAGTTCCCGCTGTTTGTCAATAGATGCCGCCAGCAGTGTGTGCTAGTCGATTCTAACATAACCTAAACGTCATCAACCAAGCTTGGACAGACATATGGTAAACAAACTGCTTCCACACATTAGTGATTTTCTTTTGGTATCAAATACTTTTGGTTTTGTGAAAATGTCTGATTTTGTGCCGAATAATCGTCATTTGCAGGAAGTGTTGATTTTCCTCTTTCATTCGAAAAAACGGCGGCTGAAGCGCATCTAGAGCTACAAAAAGTTTATGGAGATGCTGCTTTAAGTTAAGCAATGTGCCGAGATTGGTTTCGTCGCTTCAAAGACGGTGATTTTAATGTTGACGACCGTCCGCCGTCCGCGTGAAGGAAGGCCAAAAACCTTCGAAGACACTGAATTGGAGGCATTGCGAACTCAGAAGAAGAGCTTGCTTCAGTATTAGCAGCTACCCGCCAATCCATTTCGAAGCGAATGCATGCTATGGGAATGATTCAGAAACAGGGGACTTGGGTGCCTTATGAGTTAAAACCAAGAGATGTTGAACGTCGTTTCCAATCCAAAGAAAAGAAAGTCATGGGGACTGCCCGGTCATGCTTCTACGTCGTCGCCTCGGCCGAATATTCACGCTGCGAAGGTTATGCTATGTATTTGGTGGGACCAAGTTGGTGCTATTTATTATGAAAGTAGTAGTGCCATTCATATGAAGACATCAAAAAATGGCTTGATCCGAGAATAGCCTCAAAGGATGAACAGTTTTACCGCGACGGTATACGAGAGCTATCAAAAAGATGGAAAAAGGTAGCCAGCGATGGCCAATACTTTCACTTGTAACCATTTTTTCAGAATAAATGTGTATTTTCAACTATAAACCACGAGAACTTAGTTGCGCACCTAATAGAATTCTACGCAGGTACTCGTCAGAGTATGTAGTGGATGAGGATGATGAGATGGAATTATGTCATCAAGTGAGTCTAAACATTTCGGTTTCTACTTTGTAATTAAAGGTGATGATCTGTCAGGTCAGACTTCTGCGAAATATACTTTTATGCAGCCATTTCTACCTGGTAACTGTTCGTTTTATTTTCTTTTCACTATCCTTCTCGAGATGGGAGAGGAGCATCTCGAGAATTTTACCTAATGGTATCCTAGTAAACGATTTTCATACCTTTTATTGGTCTACAAGTTCAACATTCGGCAGTTTAATACCTTCCCTAGGATGATTAGAATTTCCTTAAATAGTATTAGAGGCACTTATTGAAGTGATATGGAATTTGAATTAGTAAATCGATTGCTTATTTGCCTTATCAGAAATTTTATTATTATTATTGATTGGCTGTTTCTGCACTGCGACCTGAAGAGATCTATTGTGCAACCATGTCGCCTACGCAAACAGTTTTGGGCTATTAATAAATCCTAAAACTGATGTAGGTTACATTTCTGCCAAGAGGTTTGGATCTATAGCCCCATTTCAAAGGTAATTTAGTCTGCGTCGTGTCACTGCTGGACAGTCGCACAGAACGTGTTCTGCTGTTTCTTATGCCTCTTTGTAGAGTGCACAGGAATCGTTTTCTATCGCACCTATCTATTTCATGTGATAATTAAGTTTACACTGTTCCATTAGTAGTTCAGTGCAAAGTTTTATGTCCCTTCTGCTTAGGTTAAGGATTGCTCTGCCTTTATCTGTTCTGAATCAATGAGATTTTTCGACCGTAATCGATTAAGCCTAGTTGTTCCTGTTCACGTAGAAAGGCACTTTTGTAGCTGTTATTTACCCCGTAGAAAGGTTGAGGAACTACATATGAATGGAGTGTGTGCCCCTTCTTTCGCTAAACTGTCCGCAATCTCATTCCCTTTGTGCCTCTCATGTCCCGGAACTCCCAACAAAGTGACAGAGTTTCTTGATGCCAGGGTGTTGAAGATTTTAAAATATTTCCAGCCCAGCCTTGATTACAGTGAGAAGCTATCCAGCGATTTTAGAGCTGCTTGACTGTCAGAGAGAATGTTAATATTGGTACTGCGCGTGCCTCTCCGAAGACATCCTCCGGCACACAGCTCTAAGGCGTCGACCTCCGACTGGAAAATGAAAGTGGTTTTTTTCCATTGCAATTGCCTTGTTGAAATGTGGTCCGATAATTGCAGCCCCGGCACCGCCGTCCTCCATTTTGGGCCCATCAGTAAACCACACCTGTGCGTCTGTTTTAAGGATATTTCATTATTTCTCCACACTGAGCGGTCACTAAAGACCACTCTGAATTTCTTGGAGAATTTTAGTTTCTTTTCCACCTTGTCGTGGACTGTCAGACACGGAGAGTTCAGGATTGAACCCAGAATTCTTACATGTCCTGTAGGATTGCCTTCTTTGAGATGGGGAAGCCTTAGAGCTGCACTGACTGCTGACCCTTTGGCTACAGGATAAAAAATTTTAGAACTTATTCTACCAAATTTACATTAACCAAACTACTCGATTTAATTACTATTTTCTATCAATTTCGGTTTTTTTTATTTCTAAATTAATAACTTTTCAATAATTTAAAATTTTCAGAGCTAATCATCCCATATTTTATCAAAATGTTTTGCCACTAGCTTCTATTGTAATTAAACTGTGGCTTTCTGTATGGCACAGCAATGTCCAGCTGTGTAATCTCTCAGCATCAGGCGAAACCTCTGAGCAAGCGAGTTGAATATGTGGTCGACCGAATTGAGTAGCTAAGCCTGCGGCTATGCGTGTAACACAGACAGCGGTGGCCGCAACTACGCCTCGATTAATAGTGGAATTGCCATCAAGTAGGTACGAGTAAATAGACAAATGTACGTGCATGTGTGCGTGTACCAACACTCGTACATAATGCGAGCTATATATGCGCATGTAGTTGTATATATTTAAAGGCTTTGTAGGCCAAATCCGACCATAGCTTTGTCATAATCGTGAAAATCTATTATACTAAACGTTGCCAAATGCTCAGATAAGCGCCTACACACACCCATGCGCATATTTATACACACACACACACACGCATGCACGGTGGCATGTATGGCTGTAATGGCTTGAAAACAATAAAGTGCACACTTTGACTAGTAATACATATCCGGCAGTGAAAAGCCAAATTATTCCGCATGGCATTTGGTGCAAGACGTCGAACTAGTTCGAATGGGATCAGAATTGCACCAGTTGCATGATTACAAATTAGAGCTGTATGCAAGCAAATATTTTGTAAAATGTGTCTTGTTTTTATTACTCTTAAGTTTTTAATTAGTTCTTCTTCTTTATTTGCCAATTCGGTTCCGAATATAGGCGATCATACAATTAGTTGTGTAGGTATATTTAAATAGTTTAATAATTATTATTTGAAATTGCTTTCATTTAGTTTCGAAGTTAATTAGAAAAAGATGGAATGTTTCACTTTTACAAATAAAATCATTTTAAGTTGAACAGCAAATTCAAGGCTATGAAAAAATTGTGCGTAAATCATATAAAATATTTTTGAAAGATTAAGTTACATATATCTTCTTTACTTTTTCAACTCATCCAAAATTTGTGGTTTTTGGCAAAAAAATGGGACTAGTGTAGTTTTGGTCTATTGGGTCTATTGTGGACTAATTCACTAACTATTACTTTTATATATTAAATTAAACTCACCGAAAACTAGTGTCATTTGTGTACTTTTATTTACTTATTCAACTCATCCGAAACTGGTGAGTTTGGTTAAGAATTGGACTAGTTTATTGAACTCATGTTGAATTTCGTCAAAAGAGAGACTAGTTTCTTTCTGGCATATTGTGAACTAGTTCATTAGCTAGTCATGTGTTTATTTATCCGAAACCGCTGATTTTCGCCAAAAATGTTACTAAATTTTTCTTTGTATTATAAGAACTAGTTCGTTAACTATATTAGTATTTTTTGTTCCAAATTGGATAGTTTATTGTGGATTAGTTTATTAAGTAGGATTTTTAATTAACTATTCAATTCATTCAAAATCGATGATTTGCCCCAAAAATTGGACTAGTTTCTTTTTGGTCTGTTATGAACTAGTTCAGTAACTAGTACTTTTTGTTTATTTATTCAATTCATCCAAAATTGGTGATTTGTGCCAAAAACTGTACTAGTTTATTTTTTGTATATTATGAATAGTTCACTAACTGGTGTTTTTATTTATTTATTCAACTAACCTACTAATGGTGATTTTCGTTTAAAATAGAACTCGTTTATTTTTCGTCTATTCTTGGATTAGTTTATTAAGTAGGATTTTTAATTTATTATTCAATTCATCCAAAATCGACGATTTTTCTGAAAAATTGGACTAGGTTCTTTTTGGGCTATTATGAACTATATTAGTTCAGTAAGTAGTTTTTTATTTCTTTATTCAACTCAACCAAAATTGGTGATTTGCACCAAAAACTGGTCTAGTTTCTTTTTTGTCTATTATGACCTAGTTCACTAACTGGCGTTTCTATTTATTTATTCAACTACCCCAAAACTGGTGATTTTCGTTTAAAATAGGACTAGTTTATTTTTCGTCTATTTTGGACTAGTTTATTAGTAGGGTTTTGAAGTAATTATTCAACTCGTCCAAAATCATTGGTCACATAGTCACAAATAGGACTAGTTTCTTTTTTGTATATTATGAACTAGTTCAGTAGCTAGTATTTTCATTTATTCAAAATGTCACTAGCAGCATGGCAGCAGTGCCGCCGGCCACGAAGCCAATTCACAAAACGACCTGATTTCAGCTGCTGATGACATTGCCTGTGGTCGATCACTTGCCTATGTGAAAGGGAGCGCAAGACTACTCATACATACATTTATGTACTCATACGTACATTCATGTACTCATACATACTCAACATATAATTTTATGCTAGATATTAGTTGGATATCCTAGTATACTCACACTGTACTTGCATATGTGTTGGAAGCATCGGTCATTTGCAACGTCCATTCACTTGTACACATAACTGAAAATTAATTGGGTATTTAATCGGCGAACCATTTGACCACAATACGTGCGGTTAGCTACAATCATACAAACGAAGCGCTTATAGCATAGGTGCATACACGTAGATATGTATAAGTACATGGAAATCAGCGCACAAAAAGGGAATGAGTCATTGGCATGGGCAACTTACAACAGCGAGCAACGGAAGATTTAAAGTTCACAAATGTATCCATTTCGGGGTTGGTTGGAGTTTCCAGGTACTTAAAGCAAGCATTTCAAACCACAACCAGGAAGGCTTAAAACTCCTTTCTAATTTATCTATCTATTGAGTAATACTTCACAGCGGTGTGACACTCAGTGTATTGCAAGAATGTACCTTTCATTCACGCAGTATTGATGGCTGGGCATCGATCTTGTTTTCAGAGCGATTAGCTTGGGGAGAGTCTAGAAACTGCAAATACAGTGCGGAGTTGGTGAGTTACCTGAGCTTCAAGGTAGGCTTGCCTGCTGTTTCTTAAAAATATTTGAGCTCTATAGCTCACGAGCCTGTTAGTGTACATCACTTTGCTACGGCAAACTATCTCTTCATTTTTTTGCTAAATGAGTTTTATGGATAGCCAAGGATACTCTCGTAAAATTTCAATTTTGAGTCAGTGTACATAGATCACAACTTTCTTTGTACTCGTATATGTATACGAGAAATGTGTGCTGTGATATGGACCAAATATGTACGTTTCGATGCTCTTTCGGCCATGTGTGCGCGAGTTTCATAGTCAGCTGATAAGGCATTTGAAAAGTCATTGACTGTGCTGCCTTAGACAGTTTTTAGTTTTTGTTACCATTGCTGGCAGTGCAAGATCTCGTCATATGTTCACATCATATGATCACATGATATCATTGTATTGATATAATCACATTGGCTTATTATATGACATCATCACATGATCACATCTAATCATTGTAATAATATCATCATATGATTACATAATCACCTTATATTGGCTTATCGTACGACTTCATCACATTATCTCATAATAAATTCACATTATACGACATTATCACATGCTATCATCGTAAGATTACATCACGGGTTCACATCATATGACATCGTCACATGATATGATGTGTGATACTTTGATATGAAATCCGCAAAGTGTCAAGGCGATGATATCATCATATGATCACCTTATATTGGTTTATCGAACGACGTCATCGGACTATACAATCATATGATCACATAAAAGACATGATCGCATGACTCCTTCATAAATACAATCACATCATAACGTCATCTTTGTTAGCATTCCCGCATATGCATGTGAAGTGTTCGCTTTTCCTTATTTTGAATAGTTATTTCTGCAAGTACCCGTCCCCGAAAGTATTTGGATTGGATAAAATTCACTTCACCGAAGCTCCTGCTGTAATATGCAGTGACGCCTTTTCTTAGTCTAGCCGTACATCTGCCGCGCACTTCGTTAATCCAGCAGTCTTGCCACAGCCTTGGCGTTTCATCTCTTATTTCACGCACTGCAGGTTGGTGAACCCTTTCTTGCACTCCTTTCATCTTTAAAGCCGACAACCATTTCCTTTCAAAGGCTAGTAAGTCATCGGTATTGAACCGCTTACTACTTGAACAACTAATACTGTGTGGTAGGCGACCGCAACTCTTAGGGCTGCCGTTCATTGTACCGATTCTAAGAACTTGCATCGCTGCTTTCCTTCAGCGCTTTTCCCCACACCTCAGCACCGTAGAAGAGAACGGAGAGCGTGATAGCAATCATTATTTCCCGCTTCCTTTGCGTTGAACCCATATGCTTGCCATCAGTCTACTGAGTAGGTATGCCATCTTAGCGGCTTTCTCTGCTTCGTGTTTTATTTGCGTCCAGAAGGTTAGTCTTGATTCAAGTCTTATGCCTAGGAGCTTTAGAACCTCGTTAGCGTATTTGATCAGTTTTCGATGCTAACTTCTAACGGTGTGTGCTTCTTGACTAGAAGTACTAGCTCCTTATTCTTTCTGTCTAATTCGAGGCCACGTGAATCTAGCCACGTTTGTGTTTGCATCATTCCTTGGTTAAGTTTTCTACGAGCTTCTTCAAGGTTTGGTGCTGTGGTAACTGCTGCGATACCGTCTGCGTATCCGATTAGAAAGGTATTATCGGTCAATTCTATATTAAATATCTCGTCATAACTAATGTTCGACAAGTCGGGACCGAGAATTGATCCTTGTGCCCTCCGGATGTGATGCCTATACAAGGAGAACCCTCTAGGATTTGATAGACGAGTTTGCGGTCTCGTAAGTAATTCCGCATTATGCGTTGTAGATCTGTCGGAAATTGGAACCCTAGCTCTAAGGCGGCCGTATGTGCGCCCATCTTACGCTATTGAAAGCGTTCCTTACATCTAAGGTGGCAAGTAGTACTATACTTCTGGATTGTATACTGTCCTTTTGCGCTGCTCCTACGCTATTTATGACAGTTTCGATTGCCCCTATTGTAGACTTTCCGCGTCTAAGGGCGTGCTGTCTTGCTGATAGTCCTCCAGCGTTATTTATGGCTGCGGCCAGTCGAGGCTTGATCAATCCTTCAAGGAGCTTGCCTGCTGTGTCGAGCATGCATAATGGCCGATATGCTGATGAGAGGTTCGGGTTGCCTTTCCCCTTGCTTGGTGAGACTTAGCGGGAGTGCCGCTTGCATCGCTTATCATTTTGAGGCATCGGGCTCACTAATTTGTGGCGGTTCGAATAAATAAAAGTCACGATTGATGTGCGAAAGATTATCTGAATATGATATCATCATTTGACATCATCCCGTCTTTACATCATATGATATCATCAGATGATCACATGATGTGATCGCAATTATATCATCTTATGATCTCTTTGTATGAGGTTTTCGTACGATACCATCATATGTTCACATCATGTTGCATCATCATTTGGTCACATCATATGATATCATCATATGATCTCATCGCATGTTTGATTTTTTTTTTCTATTGAGTTTACTTAAAAAAAAATTATTTTCGATCAATGTGTAATTACTTGCAAATGCGATTGTTTAGATATGTAGCCCACATGGTATCACATTTGGGTACGTGACTACTATACCGTTAATGCACAAACTTTGTCTCAAAATAATTACTGCACAATTACATTTTTATGAAAGACATAAAATTTTACCGCAGAAATATTTTGTGCAAGCAAGCAAGCAATTGCGTATTTTTCAAGAAACACGGCAAGGCTGTTGTAAAAGAAATGGACGAATGATTGCGCCAAGCACAAATAAGAATTTCCAAACGAACGAAATAATTTACATGCAACAGACGTCAACACGAAATACTAAAATCGCTATGAAAATTAGAAAAGGGGAAAAAACAATGTTTTTAAATAAATTTACCACGTCGGAATTAGTGCGCGCGTCATTAAAATCACTTTACGATAACGCAAGCTTACGTTTCAGCTGCACAAGGCGGCCACTAAAACTGTTGCGTGCCAGCGAGCACTGAGTTGCAGCTAAAAATTCCTATGAAAGCATGCAGCGAAATTTAGTAGGCGGCTGAGAAAGTGAAGTGAAATGCACACATTTTTTCATTCACATTCGCAGGACATCAAAAATACCATCATTCATCATTCACGACATTGTATGGAAAATTCAATAAAATACATTGACTAACCGAATGGCTGAATGGCAGAGTGGCTGAGTGTTTGAGTGGGTGAATAAGTGTATGATTGCATGAATGGCAGTTGCTTGGCTAAGTATTGGGCGCTATTTGCTGTTCTCATATTCTTGACACGTAAGTGGCATAAAAATACAATACGCAATCCGACAGAGGAAGGAGTTGGGCCAAACAATATGCCCCTGGTGGCCCAAAGCAGCAGTCACATAACTGTTTACCCATACTCAGGCCGCTGCTACTGCTGCGTGCAGTGAGCGAATTTCAGGGTGATGATGATTTGATGTTTGCGCAAACAAAAGCTCTGCACGAGCTGATTTAAATTTGGACAAATATTCGCACGCGCTCCTGAACGCGTGTGTGTGTGTGTGGGTGTGTATGAGTGTGTAGGCATGTCATTAAGAAGTGTCAATAACGTTGCTCAAAGTACACACACGGACATATCGATGCAAATTTGACCCTGTAGGGAAAACCTGAATTAGTGGAACGAACTTTTTGGTTAAGAATTAATAACGGGGCAGCTGATTAAGAACCATTTCGATATTTACGTATGTAACTGGTTGGTTGGTTAAAGTGGTGATTCATCCAGAATCCAACTAGTGCTTCTGCACCATTTTGTTGCCACATCCTCGTTACGAAATTGTTTAACTGTTATTTACAGCAAGACTATATCCAGGGCTGTTGATGTGTAAGCCATACAGTTCCTCGAGACTCTCGAACAGTGGTTTGCCCAAGGTTAACATTCTGTCCTTCCATAGGGCAAGGCATTCACGGAGGAAATGGAATATTCATTTCTTTTTCTCCGGTTGTTTACAACTATGACAGTATGTGTTGTGAGGGATGCCCATTTTGGCGGCTTGTTCTCCGATAGACCAGAAGCCAGTTATGACTGCCGTTAGTCTACAGGCGTCCCATCGTTTCATGTTTATCAATGTCGACGATTGCTTGAGGTTGTAGGTGGGCCATAACGTCCTGTTGATTTAGCATTTCGTCTAGTCTCTCCATCTACAATCTACGATTCTTTTAGGGAAATCGCATTCCTGACTGCACCTAATGGTGTGAATACCAGTACTTGAAGAACGTTATTCAATTCAGATCCCCCTCTTGCCAGTTCATCGGCTTTTTCGTTACCTTGTATGTTACGGTGTCCCGAGACCCAAATTAAGGTTACTCTATGGTTTTCACTCAAGGTGGTAAGGATATTCCTACTTGCGAGTCGTGATAACTGTACACAGAGTTTAATAGTTTCAAAGCAGAAAAGTATACATAAATTGTCACATTTCTTACACAGTTGGTCTCCCAGGTTGTGGGCTCGATACTCGTGGAAGATTATCTGATGCTTTCATATGCAAAGAAAGCAAATCCTAGGTTACAGTTGAATTTTTTATGATATGTAAGTTAATTTTTAAATTTATAAACAAAACTTATGAGCAATAACTTAAAACCATGAGGACTGCAATTTTTTGATATCTGCTAAGAATTGAAGTTATGACCTCCTCAGTGCAACGCCTTTGATTTAGCCCATCGACTGTTATAAGAGTAGCATCAGGGTGAGCTAGAATATATAGTCCCGTAGTTCCTACTCAGAGAGCCTCAATAAAGAATTTAAAATTTAAAAAAAGAAATTAAAATTTTACTTATTTAAAGCTAAGAGTTTGATTTGTCGCCAAGTGCAACCTGCTTGTAGCGCTTCACCTTGCACTAGTCCCCTCCACGACTTAGATTGCCTATCACATCTACGACTGCCTTACGGCTTCCAGTCTAGGGCTACTTTTCTGATATTTCCATGTGATTATCGCAGTGTGTGACCAATCCATTTCTACTTCCGCCGTTAGATTTCAAGATGGACGAGTATCTGCTTTGCTAATGCCCAAAGGTCGGTGTTAGTGATGGTATCAGGCCAGAAAATTCGAACAGTTTTGCGAAGACTGCGTTTGATAAAATACCTGGAGTGCTTGTATATCACGCATTGTTGTGTTCCACGTCTCACACCCATATAAAACAACACACTTTGCATTCAATTGAAAGATCTTCAATTTTATGCGCCTAGATATATGTTACGATCTCCACATTTTGTCTAAAATACACAGCGCGACCCATCGATATTTGACAGCGCATGTCGGCTGCTGGATCGCTATTTTTGTTGATGCTGCATCCGAGATATCAAAACTCATCTACCACTTCGAGTTTAATGCCGTTTATCCCGGTTCGCCAAGGAAGCTTGACGCATTACTAGGTCTAGTACGAGGTTGTGTAGGAGCGTGGAAAGCTTGCATCCATATCTTACGCCTGTCTGCACTTGAATGCCACCGCTAAGGATGTTCTCTGTAAGTGGCATCTGTATACAATTCTTTTATGTGATGTGTTGATGACTAGGGCTCTTCAGATCAAATCGTGGATGAGAGTGTCAAACGCCTTTTCCAAGTCGATAAAGCACAGTGGTGTGCGCCACTCAATAAGGCTGCTCTACGAAGATAGAGTGCTTATTCTTTTCTTAGGCCACACAGCAGGGTGTATCTTTCGTTGATTATTTGAGTTCCTTATATTGAGCTATGATTTTATTCAGTATAGTCAGCAACGTAATGTAGCTCCAATTTTGCACTCAGATAGATTGTCCTATTTTGGTAAAAGCGTAACAATGGCTTCCTTTAGCTCATTGGGTATATTCTGGCCCTCGTGTTTTATTAGATTTTAGTGTCCCAATAGCTTCTACAAATTTTCGAAGGTCGGTGCAGGTGGTCGGGATATCGTATTTAACTAAGTGACCTGCGCATTCACATGACTGGATGGACTTCAATGCTTTTGAAGGCACCAGTTTCTCGTAGTAACTCTCCCAAATCTGAAATTGTTGATCTTTGAACATCGTTGTTTCGTCATTGTCGTCCATTGTTGTTTTCAGCGAAGTATTTGTTAAACTGCGTACTGTTTAGTGCAGCTAGATCTGTGAGCTAATACATATATAGTTTGATTATCGATGGATATATAAGTAATTATTTATCCTATATAGGACGTTTGACCACGATTCTCTGATAATTTCCAGAAATGGATATGTTAACCTACCCTCTGAGTCTATTTAATTACATTATTCGTAAAATTTTATAGCCTCTTGGATAGCTAAAAATACATACCAATTTAAAAAGAAATTGCAGAATAGTTTTTTAATTTTTTTTTTGTCAAATTGAAGTAGGAAACATTTAAAAATATCGTATATGCAAAAATTTGAACAAAAAGCCAGTTTTAATTGTTGATTAAATTTGTTTGATGATTTCTATTAATTGACCTACCCTTTAGTTAAAGAACTAAAAAAATCGGACACTTCAATTAACATTACAAAAAGCAAATCGGTTAGTTTTGGACGTCATGTCATATAACTAAATTAATCAGAAATAACCTAAATAGTAATGCCCCCAAATATCAAGGACGACTTTCCCTAAAAGCCTGTATAAAATACTAACCGAGCATGCCCAATAGGCGATGCTTTATAACTACTCCGGTAGATGGTTTTCTATATTAGACACTTTTGCATGGCATCGCTAATGCTTGCTGAGAGATGATTGCTATTCGAATATTTTTTGTTTATATTTTATAATTTTTTATTTTTTAATAGATTATAATTTATTATTTATTTTTTATTTAATTTTCGATATCCACAGAGGGCTTTAAACGTTAATCCACTAGATGGTAGTAACATACAAGCCCACTTACTCAACTCAACCCCCATTAAGAACTATATATAAAAGGATAGAGAGCAGTGTAGCGGCAGCTCCTTTCGCATTTCAAAAGAAATAACGATCGATGATGCCACCAACGTGTAAACCGCACGTAAAATGAACTTCGCGGACGGATTTATTTTATCTTTATGAAAGTAAATTTGCGCAATTTGTAATCGTTGTTCTGGCGTTAAACGATTCATGATGACTCGCAAAACCTTAATGAACAGAATAGTCAATGCAGTTTGCCATTCTCAGCTGTCAAACCATAGTTTTCGATATCATTAGTTCTCATGCAGCTAAAAAAACACCCGTCATAATTGGAACACCAATCATTCCTGGTACTCAATTGGCTGGTAGCAAACCAGTTCCTTACAAACCATTTTCCAGCAGGGCCATTGTGGTGTAGTGTGAGTGCGTGTGCGGTAGATTTGTGTGAGGAAACAAAGTCGACACGTGTAAGATGGGCATTAAAAAATGAATTATAAATAAAAATAAAAAAATAAGTAAAACAAGTAAGAACATGCCTAAGTTTGGTTGCGATTCTGTATTTTTCTACCCAGCGCTTGTGCTTGGACAAATGTGGTAGTCACACGAGTCGGTTTAATCACTTAGTAACATTTGGCTTTCAAAATTGGACCGATAGATGTATAAAAGGTTTGACCATCGTAGTGACGGAAAAGATAACGGAACAATGAAATTATTCAAAATTCCGAAGAAGGTCCTTTTTGTACAGAACATAACCTGTGTAAAGTAAAATAAGTTTGTTTGAGTGATGTAAAGGAAAGACTTTTCTTCGATGAGGGTCGAGCCGAGTGCACCTGAAATTTTTAATTTATGAAGAAGAATTTTTTTGTGCATAGAAGTAAATAGCCATAAAATTACAAAAGGTTTTTGATACATCGATTTTTGTAGAACCGAAATTAAGAAACTTAAAAAAATTTACCGAAAAATGTTTACAAAAAAATTATTATATTTCCAAAAAATATAATCAGAGTTATTCACTGATAGACGTTTCTTCTAATAATTTTATTTAGAAACCGCATCTGTTTCGAACGATATCGGAGCATAATTTAACCCACCCTAATGCATAGCTACCTGTTAACTGGCTCTCAGTGAATTTGGCAGAATCAGCTGATAGGCTGACGTAACTGGGTTCACGAGGCGGTTTGTTTACAAACAAATCACAATCTTAGATTTGTGAGTACGAAAAATACGCAGTCTCCACTCATTTTGCTTGTTTGCCGTCTAAACAACAACTGATTGGACGAGCGTAAGAATACGTGTGAAACGAGTGGGCAGAATTCTATTGCCCTACCCGGTGACGTGACAGCCGAAGTTACTCGCACAATTTTGTTGTTAATTTTCTTCCAAACCTGTTAACCTATAAACTTTGATTGTACACAGGGTATAGAAATATTTGGCACACAAATCGAGGAAACAAAATAAATGTTGGTATGTAACGTCTGCGGAAATCTGGCATACATCAAATGGGGCAGCTATTTAAGCGACAGCTGTGTGCTTACCGCGTGACACGTTTGGAATAACTAAATTGTGTGCCATTCTTACTGTGGTTAGGGAGCGTGGATTGAATCGAGGTCAACGTTAATTGAGAAATCGCAGAAATATCTGTCATGCAGAAACATGTAAATATATCACGGAGCTCATTTAGTTGCCTTAATCGCTTACGAAATTAATTTAATAACTGAAACTGATAAGGAATATTCATCAATATTAGTTATTCAATCACAAATGTAATGATTTGTTAAGAAACAATTTGCAACGACTATAAAGAGTGGGAATGAAAACTGCTGGCACGCAGAAGATCTAAAGGCCACATGGCGTATTTGAAGGAAATTTTCTTTATTGGGACTAGTTCTGTCATGGTTTGCGCAGCCATTAGTGTCAAAGGCAAAACGCCTATATGCTTCACATCCACAAAAGTGAATGGCATGATATATTTGGAACTTCTAGACTAAGTACTTATAACTTTTTTTATTGTAATTACGATAAGGAGTGGATTTCCTTGCATGGCAACGCAGCCATTAATGCTTCCAAAGTAACAAAAGTGTGTTTGACAGCGCAAAAAGAACCAAACCCTGATCTTAACCCAATCAAAAATGAATGGGCAATGCTTTCTCAATCGGTTTTGAAGACAGTTTGATAGCGTTAAGAACCTTCGAAGTGCTATTAATGTCGAGCGGTCGAAAATTTATCAAAATGAAAAGCTTTTAAAAAACTTAATCAAATCGATGCCCCGACGGCTTCAACCATTTATAACAAAAAGAGGAAGAGGAGGAAGATAGAGTATCCAACAAAAATGATTAAGCTCCAAATTATAAACTAGGGATGGAAAGAGGTATGCAACCTAGTCCCAATACGCTTAATATTATATATATAATTACTGACGGCTCGAAAATGATGGACGGAGTAGGTGCAAGGATTTTTTGATCCGTTTTATGATTATCAGGAGTTCTTCTTTGTTTGTTAGCTGCAAATTTTGGTCGCCTTCACAGAATCTTAGCAACTCGTGGTCTCGTATAGTGTCTTGCACGGGGAACAGAATTTCTACTACATTACGCAGTGTAGCTGGGCATGTTGTTGGGAGTGGCTTAAAGACTATAAGTGTTTTCATAACAAGCCTGTAACCGAGGCCACAAGAATCATTATCAGCATCGTCGCATAGCTGGAGGAAACACCAGCGTTTACTGTTTTTAACTGCCTTTTTAAGGGTTTTCCTTCTTTGCTTATATTGAAGCCGGTTTTCTTGGAAACTGTCCGTACCTCTAGATCGTTGGTAGATTCGCCTTAGGTTAGGTTAGGTTATGGTGGTAGTCGGTCCGTATGACCAACTCACTTAGACCTCCAGATTCGCCTTGCTCTTATGCATTCGCTGCGAAGTTCTGCAATGTCTGCTGTCCACCAGTAGACAGGTCCGCTGTTGCGCTTGTTGGGCCTCGTTTTGGACATGGCTGCATCGCGTGCTTCTGTTAGGTGTCTCATGATTTGTGTTGTTTTCTCAGATGCATCCCCTACGAGAGTTACATCTGTCAGCATGATTTCAATAATCTCAGCCTCCATTGTTTTAACTTTGTACCACGTGCCGTTGTTATTTGGGAACCTTTCTTCGCCATGCCGCCTTATTTCACAGATTATTGCGAAGTGATCACTCCGGGTGTAATGCCATCCATATCGTGTAGCGAACAAGACTAGAACTCACGCAGGTAAGGTCGATTATTGATCCCGTTCCCGCTTTTTGGTACGTCTGTTGATTTCCTGTATTCATCAGGGCTATATCTAGCACGGAAAACGCTTCTAGAAGAGCTTGACCTTTAGGGTTTGTCCGTGGGCATCCCCAGTTAAGCCCAAGCGTTGAAATCACCGGCTATGATGACAGGTCTATGCTCCTTTACATCCTGGGCGAGGTTCTCTAGGAACCTGTTGCTTCCAGCAGGGTTAAGTTGGGAGGTAGATAGCAGCTGTAAATGTATGTACCTTCAACGCGCGCACGTACAAATCCGCGGGCTCCCTTCACGCTCATCAGTTGGGATCTATTTATTCCACAGTTCCAGATCGCTGATTTGCCTGTTGTGTCAGAGACCCAGCCGTTGCCTTTTTTGTGTCTAAAGGGCTCACTAAGTATATCAACAACTATTTTCTGTTCCCGTATAGTATGCTCGAGAAGGTCTTGAGCGCTTTCGCAATGGTTGAGATTTAGTTGCAAGATCTTCATTTCTGCCGGATTTCTTTAAGAGCTCTCGGATATTGAGGGCACTTGCTGCTGGTCATCGCATGTGCTGTATCACTTGCATTTTCCTTCTTGCCCATTATACAGCTTGCTGTTTGTGTGCAGTTTTTGGCCTGGTGGTCCTTATTGCCACATTTGAAGCAGGTGTTTGTAAGATGAGCTGTGCTTTTACAGCTTACTGCCACATGCCCATATTCCATGCATTTAAAGCATCTTTTTTGCTCGATCTTCTCCCGTATGCGTCAAATTACGAGGCCTATACAGATTTTATTAGCTTCGATCAGTTTGGTAGCGATTTCTGGTGTTACCTTTAGCGTCGCCGTTTGTGTTCCTTCCTTTTGGCGTCGTTATTTTCCATCTTCTTATCGTCTCGTTTGAGAGTATTCTGCGTAGACCCCTTTTGACTCTACTTCGATTTAACCAATTGCCATTTTTCTGTGCTTGTTTGCTCATTCGTTGTAACCGGCGTATTCCTCAAGACTTCAACCCGGTTAGTTTTACTTCTTTTGGCTGAGCTCTTTGGCGTGCAATCCGTGGTGCGCTTGATCAGAGGTGCTGTTTGGGTACCTTTGTCTTGAATAACGGGTTTCGCTTCATTCGTCCCTCTTGGTGCCTGGTTCATCGGGGTAAAGACAGATCTTCCTAGTTTTTTATGGAGTGCCGTTATACTCGCTATCAGATCGCTCATTGGCTGATTGATGTTTCGCTTCGGAAGCTCCACCATTTCCGTTAACTCCTTAACTTTAACGCCGATTGCTTGGTGAATTTCTTCAGCCGTCCTCGTCTTCACGAAACCGAAGTGCTGCATACACGGTGACGCCGATCTAGCCCTTCCCGTGTCTAGTGGCGAGTGCGTCAGCCTTGAACTCCTTTGGAAAGGATTTTTAAGGAGGTTCCCGCAGCTATTATTGCCATCTGCAATAGCTGTTGCGATTTTTGCTGTTACTTCAGCCTCTTCTGTAGTTTGTAGTTTTGTGTTGTTTGTATTCATTTTGTATGGGCCCCAACTTCTAAGTCGTTATCCATATTCCGATGCGTAGTCACCATTGACGATTCCATGGTTATCTTTGCATGCAGGGAGGCCCTGCTGTACTTGTAAATGTTTGTGTGTGTGTGTGCGTCTACCTTAACCACGTATAAATGCATTTACAGCGTGGCAGGCGTGCGTCTCACAAAACATTTTTCTCTTTCTAAAGTAACTTTGATGTTTCCGAAAGTGTCACAAGCGAACATTCTTTATTTGCTTACAGAAAAGTTAGCGCGCCTGTAACTATGCTATACACTTACAGTTACACAGCCATAGGCGCACGTCAATACGTGCGTGTGTTCGACTGAATAGCTTAGTAGAGAACAAAAAAAAAAATCCATTGAAATAAAAAGTGACAAAAAACACGTACACTAAATCCGCCAAAAAGTATGCAATGAGGTCAATAAAATGTCGCAAAGCATAAGAAAATAAACTATGCGCTAAGGGAATGACGAAAGGGAAGGAAACTCAATATAAACATAGACACTTTCGAACATTCCGAATGGAAGTCAGAGCAGCTCAAGCATATTGGAACGGGAAATTACAAGAAACGGCATCGAAAAACGGAAGCGAGCGACAGCAAACGGAAGGGCGGATCGGAAATGGCAAAAGGTAGATAGGGAAGGGACACATGTGGGCGTGTGAAAAGTTGCATATAAAAAAGTTTAAACACGAAAGCGAAAACATGTGGGAAGTATTTGTGAGTGAACGAAAAGAAAGTCGGATAGAAGAGGAAGCTGGGTAGAAGTGAAAGCTGGGTAGAGGAGGAAGCTGGGTAGAAGTGGAAGCAGAAAACAGAATGTAAGGCAGCTGTGCTACACGCAAACACCAAAAAGTAACAAACGTAATATTTGACAGTGAAAAAGCATTGGCAAAGGTGAAAAGAGATTTGCAGTTGGGGCAGCAGGACAGGGGGTTCAGCGGGATCAGCAGAGGGGCATATTAAGCTGCGGCGAGACAAGGCAACAAAATTCAAATTTATGGGCGCTGTCGCACCAAATGTAAATCAAAAGGCATATGGGTATGCGTGCATATATGCGTATATGAGTATGTGAAGCTACACGTACACACACATATGAACGTTTAAATTAGTCTAAGCGTGTATGTGTGTGACCATATAAGCGCGTGAAAGCGCACACAACGGCAAGTTGTGGCATTTGCTTTGGCGGCGGCTGAACTTTTTGACACTAATGCCGACGAGCAAAGTTTTTATTTTGGCATGTGAAAAAGTACGCACATGCACAAGCAGACCAAAAAGGAATTGCGACGGCGACAGCGACAGCACAGCTGATCAACAAATAAAAGTTCGACTGTGATAAAAAAGTCTGCGTTATCGGCGAGCTCCACAAAGTGGCTGTAGAGAAATAAGTGCGAAATGAATGCGAAAAAATTGACAGCAAAAGCATAGGTGGCGGCTATAAAATAAACGCAAATCAAAAATAAATACCTAACAGTGGCAAATACGCCTGAAAATATGCTTTGCCTGATTTGCGTGGCATGCGCAAACAAATTAACATACGCGCATTTGTGGAAGTAAAAACAAAAGTGAAAGCCACAAATTTCGACACCAACTTTGGCAGCTGAGCGCACACAATGGTGCGTCTGCATGGCGGCAGTAATAAAAAAAGGAAAAAGAAAATATAAAAAAAAATAAAAAAAAATAAAAAATAAAAAAAAGGAAAAAAGGAAAGAAGAAAAAAAAATATATAAAAAAGCAAAAAATAAAAAAAGAATAAAAATAAATGAAACAAATACTTACACACAAACATTTCTTTTACGACGCTGTATATGTAAATTTGATTGAGTTTATGTGCACGCCTTTCTGTGTGTATGTGTGTGTGTATATATGCGTGTGTGTGTGCGCTATAAACTGCCACACTCGCCGTTTTATTGCCACATTCGCATTTGAAGTCATTCACTCATTAATGTCGAATCGGCATACAGAGAGTCGTTTATTTGTATGGCATGCTTTTAGGCGCACACAATTCGCTGACATTGTTTCCGCCACTGATGCTGATACTTATCTACTTATCTTTATATGGCGCACACGCGTTAATAAAAGTAAATATTTAGTATTCTTATCAACTGCCTGGAGCGGGGATGCCTGTAGGCTAAATGAGCGCTGCCGGCTGGCGGCTGGCAGACTAAAAGACGCCAGTATCGGCTGTGTTCATATGCGTTTTCAACTATTTCATTTACTTCGCGTTCATGCGTGATTTTAACTAACCATGCGGGTGTGGCCATGCTTTCACGTTACTCCTGTCGTACACATAAACGCTCGTTGTGCCAAGCAGCTGCAAGGGAGCTGCTTGAGCGACAATCCAATTTTGTCAGCGCTGACTGATGACTTTGATGCTGTCGCCAGCAACTGATAAGCGTATAGCTGGGTAGCTTTCTTGTTGATTAAATTATAAAAAATTACTTACTTATCTGCTTTTGCATGTGAATTGAGCGCCGTCAACGCAGGAGCTTTAAGTTTTTTTTTCATTAAGTTTGCTTATAAGTGTGAAAATTTGTGTGTGTGTGTGCGTGTGCCTTAAAGTGTGATTGCCTACATTTATTGCGTCTGCTGCCGCTTCCTGCTGTTATTGCCACTGCAGTTGTACGTGGCAAAAGTAGCACAACATTTGTGATATATTTTTTTATTTTTATTTTATTTCTTCTCTTAATTTCTGTTCGAGTTTCCTTTTATATGTATTTTTGAAGCCTACGTTTTATTGCTGTGAAATCATTTTAAATTGATTTGCTATTCAATTTGTCCGCTCTGCCATGGCACCAATGCGTAGCCATAAAGCATTCCATGTGACTTTATTTTCCATTTTTCATTTCACATTTTTAGTGCTGGGCGTCCATAAAAGTGGTGCGACAGCTGCCAGCTGCCAACTGCATTTGAGTAGCCTTTTAGGCGCATAGGCTCATTTTATGCTCATTGCATATCATTTTTATGATTTCGTGCAACATTTGTTGTAGTTGTAAAAAGTGGCTGAGCGGAGTGAAATAAATTTGTGCGAATAAAAATTTTAGAGCTCATTTACAATTGTGAAAATTATTTCGTAAGTTTGGTAGGATAAGGCTCGTACAAGAGTCAATGTTGATTATCAAGGAAGTGGTGTTGACATTATTTGGTTACTGGATTCTTTGCGATTCCGTTTTATAAGCCATTAGCTATAATTCTAAGTGGCACATTTGGTGTAAGAAAATATGACTGACGCACGACGCCATTTACAAAAATCAGAGATCTTCGGATGGGGTGATTCATTTTGCACCGCCTTGAATTTATAAGAATCACTCATTTATTACTAAAAAGCGGCCGCCATGGCCGAATGAGTTGGTGCGTGCCTACCATTCGGAATTCAGAGAGAGAAGGTTCAAATCTCAGTGAAAGAAAAAGTTTTTTCTAATAGCGGTCGCCTCTCGGCAGGCGATGGCAAACCGCTGAGAGTATTTCTACCATGAACAAGCTCCTCATAAAAAAAAAAAATCTGCCGTTCGGAGTCGGCTTAAACCTGTAGCTCCCTCCATTTGTGCAACAACATCAAGAGGCACGCCAGAAATAGGAGGAGGAGCTCGGCCAAACACCCAAAGAGGATGTACGCGCCAATTATATATATATGTATATATAAGTGATCCTTCTTTCACGGGTGAGGAGGTTTAAAATGCCTAATGTTTCATCAAACCTGGCTTCGCAGCAATGGTATGAGATGGAACTAAAAACTCTTTCCCCCTTTGGAACCCACCCTGGAACCACTTTCGCATTACTTCAGAAGGTGCTCGTCTTGCATGTTGACATATAGCGGTGTCCACGTTCAACTTCAGATCAGGTGCACTGATCCTTACATAATATTAAATAGCAAATGCTGATTGATCGACGGTTGCTTCCCTACGCCAATCCACAGCTTTTAACTACACCGACGTTCTTTGAGTAATAGCCTCACCAGCGGCAGTGCTTTTGATGTACTACAGCTGAAACTTATACAAATAGCAAATTGAATGCTTCAAAATACTTAGCACCGCCAAGCTATTCACTCCATTGCAGTATTTTACCACACATGCACTTGTCTATGTGTCTGTATTGATTAAGTGCAACCACACACCGCAAGCGTGCGCGCATACAGCAAACAACACAACTTTTAGCTTTCAGCAGCTTGTGAAGTGTCTATGTGTCGGTGTGTATTCGCATAGTTTTACGGATAATAAAAATCCATGAAAAGGTGGAAACGGCTTAAGATGCAGCTACATTACAACTACACACATATAAAGACGGCCTTCATGGACTTCATTGATTTTTTGTAACTTTGTAAATATGTATAAGTATTTGTAAGTACTTATAAATATGTTTAGATGTGTTGGTGCGCTGCTGGCGTGGTTTAAATATTAAAAACTTTCATTCATCGTTGCTCGCCCGTCGTGTTTATTCAGTCTCTCAGTTTCCTCAACTTTATCGCCATCAACGTTGCTGACTTGCCGCTGCTGCTGCTGCCGCTGTTGATGTTGATTTAGTGCTAAGCGAAAAGTGAATGTCCTTGGTGACTAGCAGCGTTGTTGGTGCTCTTTAATGTCTATCTGTGTTAGTTGCTTTGTCGGTGCATTTGATGTACTTTATTATGCTTATGAATTATTTGCGCGTGAAAATGTCGGGAGGAAAATAGTTGCTTATTAAAAAAGTAGTTTGTTTTCCTAAGGGGACTTGACTAAGCTATCGCGATTTTTAAGTGATAATGGAAATGGGGGAAAAACTAGTAATGAATATATCATCGACGATGTAATCTTACGATAGGGACTACTTGGGCTGCTTTCGGTGATTTCATTCACATTCCGAGCAATTATTTTTCTGCACAAATTTTTTTAGTAGAGTAAAAGATATGAAATGATAAGAAATTGAAAGAAAAAGTTTTTTCTAATAGCGGTCGGTCCCCGGCAGGCAGTGGCATACCTCCGAGTGTATTTTTGACACGAAAAAGCACCTCATAAAAAACCATAAACTGGAGGTCCCTCCATTTGTGGAACAACATCAAAGTAGGTGAAATGGTTGAAGTACAGCTCCGGCACTCCCCAAGTAGCACTGGAGCGCCATTTGGATATCAATATGAGACCTCCAACAGGCAGATGTCTACAACCAGCCAGAGCTGTTGACATGATGGAGAAGATTGATGGGACTGGGTTGGCGCACTACCCCAGGCTGTCGAAGAAAGGAGCGCCTAGTGACCTTAGTCGTCCAGCTGCGAAACCCGGACATTTACAGAAAAAGGCAGTCTCCTTCTCTGAAAGGCCCCCACAGCTTATGCAATGGGGGTTAAATGATAATACTAGCTTTTTTGCGTGTGTGCCGATCGTCCAGTGACCAGTAAACACAGTTACGAGTTTGGAAATTGAATGGCAAAGAGTCCAAAAGACTTTCTGAGTCCTTCATATATTGTACTTGGGACAAACGATTTTAGAAATAGCACATGAAGAAATGGAGATCCATCATTTGCGCGCTTTCCTGAGAAATAATGTGTACAGTTCCCTTTTACTAATTGTCTGGGGGATGCTTATGCCCGAGTAGGAGGTCTCTGAGGCCAATTCAGTCCCCTTCCTGGCAAGCTCATCAGCAATTTCATTTCCCTCTATGTTCCTATGTCCTTGAACCCAGATCAGAGAAATGTTACCTGTACACCTAAGAGATTTGATCTCCTCCTTATAGGAGCTTACTAATTACGTTCTGCACTATAGCGTCGTCCTTAGGCCTTAGAATAAATGAAGGGAAAACTAAATATCTGAAGGTCTCCGCAGCGAAGAAAGACGAAGTCCTGAAAACATCCAAATTGGGACATTAACCTTTGAAGGTGTTCAACACTTCAAATATTTGGGAGTGTTAATGAAAAATGACAACAGCAGGTACGAAACAATACAAGACAGAATAATGGCAGCAAACAAAGCATATTACGCCGACACAAAATTGCTGAAGTCCAAACTGCTCACACGTGAATGTAAACTCCGCCTCTACCAGTCAATAATACTACCAGTGCTGTCCTACGGCTGCGAGTGCTGAACATTGACAAGCAAAGACGAAAGTAGCTGAAGAGTTTTCGAACGAAAAGTACTCCGAAGGGTGTTTGGCCCCATACGCTGCAACGATGGCACGTACCGAATACGCTACAATGATGAGTTGCTAAACTTATGCCAGGGAGAAGACGTCGTGAAATACATTACATACATCCCAAAGGCTTCGATGGTTAGGGCACATTGTGCGCATGGAAGACAGCCGACCCCAAAAATTTTTTTTATCAACGCATTGTCTAATGATCCGAGCCCGAGGACGTCCAAGGTTAACCTGGCTTGATCAAACCATAGCCGACCTGAAAAAGCTAGGAGTTAGGAGGTGGAGATCTCTTGCTATGAACCGTGCAGATTGGAAGAGAATTGTGGATGAAGCTAAAGCTCACCCTGAGCTGTAATCGCTACTTGATGATGATGATGATGATGACTATAGCGTCGTCAGAGCCTTGTTCGCGGCTTGACTATCGGAGAAAATGTTACTATCTCCCTCGCTCCCGCGTTCTCTTAGCATTTTGTATGCCTGCAGGGTCGCAAAGACTTCTGCCTGAAAAACACTAGCAATATTCGGCAGTTTAGAGTAGATCTTGAAACCGTTAGTGAAGACAGAGGTACAAGCTTCTGTGCAGATTTTCCGCTCGATTCAATCCAGCGTATTACAAGATTACCGTAGCACAATCCTCAAACTCTAGATTGCAGATAGAGAGATCTGTTCGAAGTTCGGATAAATACAATATCAAGACGCACGCGACAAATAGGAGCAGGAGCTCGGTCATAGGCCTAATAGAAGTGTGTGCGCTAATTACTGGGTTGGGGAATAAGTTCATAGTGTTAACTATGTTAAATGTATTTTTAAGTAATTAGTCTTGAGGCTTAGAAATGGAATACCCAGGAGGCAAACATCAAGATTTCCGACATCTGCTCTTTTTTGCTTTTCAACGAGGTCAAAAAGCTGCCGAAGCAGCCCCGGATATTTGTGACGTCTATGGAGGAGGTGTCATCAGCACGCAAAAGGTTTGCATAGTTTAAAAATAGTGACTTTGAGGACGATGACACGTCCCGCAGCGGAAGACCTTTCATTCACTTTTGAAGGAGAACAGTCGCCAAACCACTCGTGAATTGGCGGGAAAATGAACTGCGATCATAAAACGGTTCTCAGTCACCTTCATTCAATGAAATTTACTGACAAATTGGAAGCCTCGGTGCCTCACTAGCTCAATGAAAAAAAAAACAAAGAAGGTCACCTTCAAATTGCTTCCCAGCGTTTCGCCTGCCATCGAGCAACACGCGATCATAGACAGCACTTTTTGTAGCAAATCGTCACAGGAGATGAGAGATGGTGCCTGTACATCAACATGAAGCAAAGAGAGGAGAGTGGGTGGCTCCGGGAGATACACCAAAGCCCAGAGTTAAGCCGGATCTTCATCCAAAAAAGATCATGACATGTGTTTGGTGAGATTGAGCGTGCATGGTGAACTGGGAAATGCTCGAAAAGAATGTTACTGTCAAAAAGGAGCTCTACTTTGTCCAGCTGCCCTACGCGAATAAGGTTATTCGACTGAAAAGACCTGATCGAGATGGTCAAACCATAATCCTTCCCTCCATGTCTCGAAAGCCTTTAAAGCCGCACTCCAAGAGCTGGAATGGGAGGTCCTTCAGCATCCGCCGTATGCTCTGAACCTTGCACCGACCGATTACCATCTTTTACGCTCCCTGTCAACCCAGATGGAGGGCGTTACTTTCGATAACAACGAGGTTCGTAAAACTGACTAAACAGCTTCTTTGGCACCAGACCAGGCGCTTTTAGGCGGAACGGCATCAGCAAATTGTTGGAGAGGTGGGAAGAGGTTGTAAGCAATAACGGCGAATATATAAATGCTTATTTTATTGATTTTTGTTTAAATAACATTCGTCGGTAAAAACACTACGAACTTATTTTCCAACCAAATACATTTTTTTTTGTTTTTTTTATTAACATTTTAAGTTCTGAAACTCTTAATGAAATATTCGATGTTTTCAGTAGAAAAACATGACTGTGACGCACTTTATTAAGCTATGGACAAAATTTGGATTTTACAAACTCATATCATTTCGTTCAATGTATAGCAATTTACAAAAAAAATGAAAATATAAACATAGTTCATTTATATTAAAATTATATTTACGCAAGAAAAAACACAACGAACGAAAGAGCAGATTGCTTAACTCACATAAAATATGTAGCAAGGCTGGCTACGTCTGAGTATCTGCATGTAAAAGTGCATACAAATCTACATAAAAATAAAGTAACCGCTCCGCTTTACATAAAACTATTTGACTAATTCGTCCCTGTTGCCCAATATACGCCGTAAATGTGTGCGAATATTAAAATGCATGGAAAAACAGGAAATGTTTACTATAAACTAAAAGCACAGCAATATTTACATACATACACACATATGTTCGTTATCCCGTTATAAAAGTTTATGAACGCATAGATATTATATTTTAAGCAGAAATGAATTTTATTTTTATAGTACAAATATTTGTGTATGTGTTTGTATTAATGTAAATGTGTAAACTTCAGGGACTGATGTCACTGCCAACATTCACATCAATTCTATTTAAAGCACTCTCCGCACATATATATGTAGGTGTGTGTGTGTGTGTATTATTTGTCTTCTGCTACTCATCCACTCTCTTATTCATTGAGTGCTGCAGACATCGGCAATCATCATGTAAACATTTCATTCACTAATATCTGCACTGAGGCCAATCTTTGCCCGAATGCCGACTGGCTAATTTGTCAGAAATGTAAATATGCAAATGAGTGATATTAAATTCTTAGTCTGCTTATGCAAATATCTGTAGCTGAATATTAATGTGCCGTAAGTTTGAATGAAAGTTATTTCTTATGCTGTCATAAATTAATTTTAAGGGCGCATTTACTAGCATGATTTTGAAGGAATCCCTCTGATTGGTATACTATTTTTATGAAAGGCTTTTCTGGAATTTAGCGATGCGTTGATGGAACTTTTGCGCGTTCGACGAAGTACTATTTTGTTCAGATGGGAGTGAAGAAAGGGCAAGGATATCGATTGTAATCTTTCAATAGCAACAATTTTTTGATATGCGCACATAATCATCCCTTTTGTTCTTGCCCAAGCCAAGGAAGCTCTCAGTTTCATTGCGAATTGCCAGCCCAGCTGGTTTTACTTCTTGAATTCAGGTATTCAATAAACATGGAATCATGGACAATTTTGTAGTATGAAGCATATGAATATTATTTTCTTAGCCTCTATAAGATGAGATAAGAAAGACCTATATAACTATGGATCTCGTACCTGCTTGGTTGTAGGGAAATAAATGCTGTGGCAGAAGGGAAAGGATCACTAGGTTCGTGCATAAGGGTATACCGCAGGGCGGCGTCCTCTCGCCTCTCCTTTGGTTGGTAGCTATTGACGAAGCTTTAACTCGTTTAAACCGGGGTGGGTTAAAGGTGGTAGCATATGCCGATGACTTGGTTCTAATGGTCTCAGGACCCTTCCCATCAGTAATCGCTGAAATTTTGGAAGGTGCACTGGCTACACTTTGTAGTTGAGCTGCCAGTTGCGGTCTCAGAGCCAACTCTGACAAAACGGAGCTGATATTATTCGCCAGAAAATACAAACATCCACCTTTCAAGCTTCCAAGACTTAACAACGAGTGTCTTACTCTCCCATCGGAAGTCAAGTATCTTGCTGTAATACTTGACCCCAAACGCCACTGGAAGCTGTACATAGAAAATCGAGTTAAGAAGGCCAGTATAGCCTTCTACGTCTGTAAATCTACATATTTTCGGCAAAAAATGGGGTCTCAAGCCACCTCTCGAACTTTGGATGTACAACTTAGCGGTTCTTCCAATTTTGACATATGGTTGCCTAGTTTGGTGCGTCGCTCTTCAGAAGGGCTACAACACCACTAAACTAGAGAGAGTTCTTAGTACAGCTCAAGTGCACTTACTATGCTAAATACAGCTTAAACTCCTTTGTACTTATACATAATAGAACTCCACCGCACACCAGTTTGTTGTTGTCACTTAAAATGCCACCTCAGATCAGAATAGTAAGAAGAAAATTGTGAATCGCTTATAAAATAAATAAAGCATTATTAAGATTTTTTCATATTTTATGACTGTCATTGACTTCCGCGTTTGATGATAGAGCAGGGGTATTTGTAATCACATTCCGCCGCAGTAGAGTGGCGCTTTATAAAAAAGATTGGCTGAAGTAAACAACAGAGTTTCAATATATTCAGCTTCTGAATACAAGCCAGCCTCATTCTTTTAATTTTCTTTTCAATTTGTATGGTAAAATGTTTTATTATTTCGTTTTATGTTTCTAAGCAGCTATAAAAAACCAGGAATTTATATTTATACGTACAGTGCCGTACATAGAAATGTAAACAGTAAGTCTAAAAGCGATCGAAGAGCTATCGATGCATTTTTGGAAAGGTATAGAATGATCTTAAGGTTCACATTTGATGAATTGATTTCAAATATTTGAGTTTGCGGAATAGCAGCAGCAGAGTAAATTTGTTTACAGAGAGTAAATTTTGAAATTTTCATCAGAAGAAGAGAAGTAAAAATATTACAAAGCAGTTCTAGAGATATCAAAAGCAGGTTTTAGCAAGGCGCATTCATTTAAGTTTATGTTGCACAGCCGACATGAAGTTGGAGCCAGAAGCATACTATGCTGATATCCAGATGTACTCGGGAAATTAAAAAAAAAAAAAAAACAAATCAGCTGGTATACTGGTACCACCATAAGTGGTTAGGGGTAGTCAGAAGCCCGAAAAACTGATGATATGCAATAATTTCTTTTTTGCTAGTCTATTGCTTTATTTCAAATTTTCACAAACTATTTTTAAGATATTATACTTTAAGAAAATGCAAAAAACAAATTCAATTGCCGTCCGTTTATGGAAGGTGTCCGCTTAAGAGAAGCGTTCGCTGTGAAAGGGTACACTGATTATCATATTTCAGTTGTCCTTTGCCTCATGCCGCTAAGTCAACTCTGGCCCACAAATAGCAAATTTTTGAAATAAAATATTCCATTTTTTAACAAAATTTTAGCAGCAATAGAAATTGGTTTAAAAATCTGATCACTTGAAACTTTTATAGCAAAAAACTAATTTTCGAATCGATTGCGAAATTTGTAATATGTTTCAGTTAGAAAACTAGGTATGCAGGGTAGGTAGGGTGGCTGTCGCAAAGACACACTTAGACCTTTCGTAGGTTCATTGTGAAACCACTGGGACTTATCCTTCCTCTATGGGTTTCTTTTCAAGCCATTCGCTAACTTTAATAAACGAGCAAAGCTTCGTTAATTTTAGATGCGCTATGTCTGCTACATCAATTAAAAATGTCATGTCAAGAGTGCGGAGCCTCTTTATAGCTAAGCTTTCGCACTCACATAAAAGGTGTCTGACTGTTTCCCCTTCTTCTGTATTGAGACAGCTTCTACAGAAATCAAAGTACGGGAGTCCTAACCTTCTAGCGTGGCTGCCTATCAGGCAATGACCAGTTAATACACCTATCATTTTTCTTATAGTTTCTCTATTAAATCTTAACAAGCTTTTTGATCGAGCGCTGTTCCATATCCATTTATAAAACTAAGTTGATGAAATCTTAACACAATGCGATTCATGGAATGGAAAACAAATGACATTCATCAGCTGATGTGCTTCGAAAGACGTATCATAAGGAAAATATATGGTCCGGTTGCAACAATAGATGGCTGCTACCGCATTCGCTACAATAATGAAATCGAAGAAATCGTTCAAGGACAAAATATAATACGTTTTATCAAAGCCCAACGAATTAGATGGATTGGGCACGTACTGCGCATGCCGAAAGAGCGAAATGCTAGGAAAGCTTTTATTTTAACACCAATTGGAGGAAGAAAAAGAGGACGCCCACGAAAGCGATGGTTAGATGACGTCGAATCAGATCTTAAGCAAATGAACGTACACAACTGGAGAGATGTAGCCATGGATAGAATAAAGTGGAGAAAAATTGTTGATGAAGCTATGGTCCACCACGGACTGTGAGGCTAAGAAGAAGAAGAAGAAGAAGATTCATGGAATCGCCTCTTTTGTAAATTTATGTAATTTGCGTTGAAAAAAGCCCTTCAGGAGTAATTAGCTTCAAAATACCAGAAGGCCTGCGCAAGAAGAGCTTAGCAGCCAACGAAAAAATATTTTTAAATTTATTTACAGTTCTTATATCAGATAAATAAATAAATAAGTAGGTAAATAAATAATAAATTAACCATGTTTTTCTTACCTATTCTTACATATTTCTTCCAGCCGCTTCTATTCATTATATACGAATAACTCTATTCAGTCCCATTATAACTCAAAATTCCTTTCCCCATTTCTAGGGTTGGTGAAAAAATTTCAAGAAATCGGTTCTGTCGAAGATAGAAAAATGATTGGCAAACCAAAATTGGAATATTTAAAAATAACTATTAATTTATTTAAATTGATGCCGGACAACCTTCAACATCGATATCTTGATTAACTTTTATTATTCACTAATAAACCTGACTTTGAGTAAAATTTTAATTTTAACTTAAAAATTACTATGGGCCAATATGTTTGCGTGAGCGATTCCAAACTGCGGAAGATATTAAAAAAGAGTATATGGAAAAGGGTTGACAATAAAGTACACAAAATCGTTCAACGTTGACTTCACAAGGCTTTCTTATTTGTTCGAAGGTCTGTCATAAAACCTCTTTTGACACAAAAGTGCACAAAAAGCTTTTGATGTGGACGAAAACATATAAAACTTTGATGGCAGATGACTTTAGAAAGTCAATGATATTCTATGAATTCTATGAATTCATACCTGGATTTCTCAAGATGATTCTGTACCATTATATTGCTGTAAAATGGTGAGTGTTTTAGTATTTTTTTTTATTTATTTGCTAAACAAAAATAATATCAACAATATAATATATCTGTTGTTCTTTGCAAGAAAACGAGAATTTAGCAGACGTATTCATTTTTATGATAGGCTGACTAGGAACCAGAATAGATACGATTCGGCATATAGTAAAAATGCCGGTAATAACGTAGAAGTCAAAAGCTTGTATGGATTGAGTGCTTGTTCTGTTCACGTGTATAAAATATTGCACTAAGATTTGGACATCAAAAAGATTTGTTTGCCTTGGATGTCGCATAATTTATAAATAATCAAAATAGGCTCAGGAAGATGGATGCAATAAAATGTTGACAAGCGTGAATTACGGTGCATTCAAATATGACTTTAAGACTGTAAAAGGCAACATAGATCAGTGCATATGAACTCGAAACTAAAAAAATGGGTGTTTCAACGCGAGCCAAATACCGCAACACCAAGCACATCCAAGCACTTTCGAGCAAATGAGCGCCTGTTTCATCGTTGTGATTCGACGTGTTGCCACCATGCCATTGATGCAATATGCAATGGTCAATACTGAATGATGCACTACTATTTATATGCCATAAAAGTTTGGAAAAATATTGGAAATCAATCACAGAAGTTGGGTCTGTCTCCATCACGACTCTGCAAGCCCTCAAATATTGGCATCAAACAGATGAATATTTCAGCAGTAAAACCAACGAATGGATGGATCAGCAGCCGCATAGTCCTTTTTTGACATCGAATCTTTCCGAATTCTATTTCTTAGCGTGGTATGAAAATAAAATGTGTGATCAACATTTTTAAATGCCTGAAGAAGTGGTTAATGAGGTCAAGTTACGTATTTGGAGTTACCTCAATCGAAGTGATTCAAAAATTGGCTCAAACCCAAACAAAAGTATACTGGTCATTTAGAAAAATATTTTGAAAGGCAATGAAGCCGTTTTCAATTGTAAATACAATATTTATCTCGAAACTTAAGTAGCAACCATTTTAATAAACACAGAAATGACAATAAGAAATGAAAATTCTATTTTTTTCTAGAATCAGTATTACTAAAACAATTTCCGCTGGATTGAAAATATTTTTACCTGTCTTCAATAGCAGTCATATATAATATTTTCGCTGTTTTCCAACAAAAAATATCATCGTTTGAGAAGTAACAAAAAATATATCAGAAAATGTCATTTCTTTCAAGTGTTAACATTTTTATGACGGGCACTGTATAAAGGGATATAACACAATTACACAATTTTTTTACGTTTTCGTTTGAGAAATAATAGAAAAACATCAGAAAATGTGCCTTTTTGAAGTGTTGATATATATATATATGACCGCCACTGTATAACAACTTTTCCTAACTTATTGGAAAAATGTGATCTCGTTTGAGAAATATAAGAACATTATCAGAAAATATGAATGCTTCAAGTGTTAATATATATATGACCGTCACTGTATTGCCACCATTCATAGTTTAGTTGTACTATTAAGCTTTCGTTTAAAAAAATAATGCAAAGCAAAAGAAAATGTGATTTTTTCAAGTGTTAATATTAATAAGTGTGCCATTGTATAACCATTTTTCATAGCTTGGTTGTTTATAGTGTTTTCGTTTAAGGAATAAATGAAAAACGTATTTTTGTTTAGAAAAAAAACTAAAAGTAGCAGAAAATATGATATTTCCAAGTGTTCATATTAATAATTCCGCCGCTGTATGACCATTTTTCATAGCTTAGTTGTACTATTATACTTTCGTTCAAGTGTTAATCTAAATATGTCCATCACTGTATACCCACGTACCAGATCATAGTTGTACTATTTTCCTTTTGTTTAAAAAACCAATGAAAACCAACAGAAAATGTGATTTTTTCAAGTATGTTCACCACTTTATAACCCTCTTTCATAGCTTAGTTGTACTATTTTGCTTTTGTTTAAAAAATTATTAAAAAGCTACAGAAAAAGTGATTTTTTCAAGTGTCATTATATATATGCCCGTCACTATATAACCATTTTTCATAGATTGGTTGTATTATAATGTTTTCGTTTAAGAAATAAATGAAAACTGCAAGAAAATGTGATTTTTTCAAGTGTTAATATAATATAAATATGTCTACTACTGTATAACCCTTTTTCATAGCTTAGATGTACTATTATACTTTAATTTAGGAAAAAATGAAAAGTAGCAGAAAACGTGATTTTTTCAAGTGTTAATATAAATATGTCCGTCACTGTGATTTTTTCAAGTGTTAATATATATACATATGTCCACTACTGTATAAACCGTTTTCATAGCTTAGTTATACTATTATACTTTCATTTAGGAAAAAATGAAAAGTAGCAGCAAATGTGATTTTTTCAAGTGTTAATATTAATATGTCCGTCACTGTATACCCACTTATCAGGTCTTAGTTGTACTATTTTGCTTTTATTTAAAAAATCAATGAAAAACAACAGAAAATGTGATTTTTTCAAGTGGTTATATCAATATGCCCACCACTTTATAACCCTCTTTCATTGCTTAGTTGTACTATTTTGCTTTTGTTTAAAAAAACTAATGAAAACCAACAGAAAATTTGATTTCTTCAAGCGTTAATATAAATATGTCCGCCACTGTATACCCATTTTTCATAGCTTAGTTGTACTATTATACTTTTATTTAGAAAAAAGAAGAAAAGTAACAGCAAATGGGATTTTTTCAAGTGTTAATATAAATATATCCGCCACTGCATACCCATTTTCCATAGCTTAGTTGTACTATTACGTTTTCGTTAGAGAAATAATAGCAGAGCATCGGAAAATGTGATTTTTTTAGGTGTTAATAAACTTATGACCGCCGCTGTATATCCATTTTTCATAACCCAGTTTTATTATTCTATACATAACCATAAAATATTAAATCTACGCATTTTTTTACATGTAAATAGTAAATCTGCCAACCAACGCTGCGGAATTCAACATCTAATGTCAAGAGTCACCAACGACCTGATCATTTCCATCGAGCATTTAGCTCATTCAAAGACGCATCATTGTTATATGGATGCGTGGTTAAGAACACAACAATGCCTCAATATACTTTCATACACACACACACACACATATATAAGTGTACTTTTTTCGCATAGCGCCGAAAATTCAATAAAAACATACTGGCATATTTTATGCTATGCGAAAAAATAAATATTAAGTGGAAGTCATATAAAAGAAAATGAAATTTCCTTAACCAAATATGCAATGGAATAATTTTGCAAAGAAGGCGGGGGGTAGATTGGGTGGGCTGGGCGAACTGAAAATGCGGCGAAAAATTGTTATGATAGCAACCGCAACACTGGAGTGGAGGATTGGTGGATTGGTGGCGTCGAGTACAGCTCATTGCTCACGTCATAACTGCTTGCGGCAAAATTTGTGGGTGGCAGTAATTTTCTTTACTACATTACTTAAATGTTGCCCCACGTCCGCCTCATTTATTTAACCTGGGCTCCATATAATTTCTTTTATCACAAAATACCACTTCAACTCATTGACTAGTGGCCGAGGAGGAGGGGGTTGGCCATAGAAACACAATTCAGAAATCCTTCAAACCGAAAAATGTGCAAGGAGTGGAGCATTTAATAGAAAATATGATAGAAAAAATAAATTTGCTTGCCTAAAATCCACATAAAACATAGCAGATCCATCCCTTCGCCCAGCTGGTAGTGCTACCGAAAATTGTTCAAATCATGCGGAAGCGTGATTGCATTCACCTCAGGCTAAACTTTATGCATAGCTATGCATATATACCAACAATCACACACACACACTCACACACATGCACACTCATGTTGGTAATAATAAAATTTTCAAACCAATTTATGCTGTGGCTACAAATGCGGCTGAAATTCATAAGGCCATGAACTGTGGTTGTAGTGAAGTGGTGAAGTGCTGAGGCGTTGAGTTGCTGAATCGCAGTGGGAGTGGGAGTGCAGTGCGGTGAACTGAATTTTGTGGCGTCAGGTGGTCTATAGCATTAATTTTACGCTCCTGGCAGAACTGACTGTTACTGCTAGCGCACCAAGGAAAATTATGAATGAATTTTTCTATAGGAAGATTGTAAAGTGAAATGCAGCTGCGGGGCACAGAATAATGGTATCCAGATTTTTTGCAAGCAGGAGATTCCTTCCAAAAAAATCGTAAATACTGGTAGGTAAATTTGTATGTACAATTGAGTGCGGATAGCAAAAACTGCTGCTCGAGAGAATCACGGCTACATCGATATTGAAGTGCAGTGCAGTACATACATACAAACAGCCGTAGCCTTAAGTCTCGCAGGCAGATGAACATCAAATTTGCAATGAATTTGTTTTATGAAAACATATTTTTTTTTAAAGCTCGAGCGGAGGGGCGTTGCTATCAATATCATATTTTTTTTCTTTGCCTTTGACTATAGAAACTTTGCTTCGCAAGCTATCGGAAAAATGTCAGTTAATAAAACCAGGCTTAAAAATATTGCATTTATAAATGACAGATCAAAACAGGAATGACGCCAAAAATACTTTCTTCTGCGGACCAAGTCAGTAGAACGACGAACTACTTTTGCTACCTGTTTATAACTTCAACTCTTTGACTCTATAGCTAAGTAAAATAGGAAGCCCTCCGTCGCTGAATGTAGCTCACAATCTAACTGGCCCAACTGGTGCTTGAATTCTGGCTCGAAAGAGGATAAGAAGGCGCAACCTTTACTTTGGAAAACTATTCTACGAAAGAGCTATGGACTTGTTCCCGTGGTCGACGGAAAGTTGCAAAAGATAGACCGAACTCTATGCACTTAACAATGGCATGGCACGATAAAAATTCGAGACGAAAACATCATGCGATTCATCACTCCGGAGTAAAGACATTGAGTGTGAAAAAGGCAGTAGAACCGTCGAGCTCAATATAAACATAAGCTCAGCAGGACCCAGCCGCTCTTGGTATGAATACTTGACGCAAACTCGCAAATATGAAATGCAGCTGGCGAAGCAAGAAATCGAGAAACGACTATAGATCCAAATTTATGATCTCCATCCGATTTGTTACTTTAGTCTTCAATACAAATTCATTAGCGTTCGAAAAAATATGATAATAATACCCCTTAACTATTACGCACTGATCCTTTCCTTGCACACTTATCCCCTCTTTCATTTCCCTCCACTCCAGAGTGACCGGGAATGCAACAAAGTGCGGTGTTGTGTTATTGCATGTCTCACTCATCCAACTTCTCACGACCTCCAGCATTCTTTAACTCATCTTGAATGGATGCGAGTTGAGGCCAATGTCTTGATCGCTGCTTGACTATCAACAAAAACGGTAAGATTTGCTGGAGGTAAGTCCATCAATCTTATCGATTTTGCTGTTTGTTCTATAGCGTAAAACTCAGCTTGGAAGACGCTGGGGAGTATAAGTGAGAAATTTAAAGATATTTTTTTTTGTATAAACTCCTGATCCAGTGTCATCCATCTTTAAGTCGTCAGTATAAATATGGTGACCACTATCATCAGTTATGGCCCAGGATTGCCAATCCTTTCTGTCACGGATTCGTATTTTATACTCTCTTTTCGGATCTATATTGGGGACCAGATAGTCTGTTTTCCATGCGTCTTCCAAGTGTTCTACAGATAGCAAGACTGGTGCCTGACCTTGTGTGTTTTTTCAGCATGCCTGCTGCTCTAGTCCAGGAAACAGATTTGGCCGCTATCCGTAGTTCCTGTTACTTTGATACGAAGCTGCCAGTGTATTTCTGGTACAAAAAAGTTCCTCATAAAACACCGTCAGCTTCTCGAACCGCTCGGAGGCAGCATAAACTGGTTGATCCCTCCATTTGTCCACCGAACCTGTGTCTAAGCTATTCAGGTCCACTAAGAAGTAATTAAACAATAATTTGAAGCCTTTACTTCAAAGTGCAGGGTACTAGCACAGGAAATGTTGTATGCATTTTTCCTCTTCTTATTGAGCATTAGCTGTGCATATGTCGAAATGTCCTTTAGTCCGAACTAAGGACCAGAAAGCTAATAGTCCCTGCGCTCTCAATAATCGTGTGAAAAGTCGTGTGTATCCGTTTTTCATTGTCTTAGCGAGTTCGGAGAGCTTTCTACGGCGAGTGGAGACCGTAAAGAAAGTAATTCACCACAGGTGTGCTTCCAAGTCAATATACTTTTAGTAACTAGGCCGACATTTAAAAAGTAAGTTTTTCACAGAAATATTACTCTTTAATGCTTCTGCATGTATTTTTTATTAAAAAAGCATATTAACATACATACGCTTGGAAGACAGGGAAATTCCTTCCTTCTGCGAGTTGAGAGATGCAACATTACAGTCCAGCAAACTTACCTGAAAGAAAAAGGAAAAATATTATTTAGTAAAAGAAAACCAGTTTCAAATCAAGTGAAGAAATAAAAAGTAGCTCTTTTAGAAGTGTGTGCTAGTGTTGATAGTCCCGCAAACCTGTAATACTGTTCATTTTAAGTACCGAAACTCATGGAAATAATTGAAAGGTTAAACTGAAATATTGGTTTAAGTTGTTTAACTAGTAAGCGCGTTCCGGTTTCTCAGGAATTCGGTATTTACTTAAATTTCCCTTAAGAAAGCAAATATATGAAATATGGTATAGATTGGTGCACTGTCATGCCTGTCCTTTATAAGACAGGATATACTAAATATTATCCGATTTTGATGATATTTGAATTACGTATTTTTCTTAGCCATAGAAAAGTAAAATTTATTTAACCTACTTCCTCAATAAGCCTGAAAATAATATATTATGCTGCAATTATTACGAACTCCTCCGCGAGGATGTGAAATTAGCTATATTTTTAACCAGAATTTCCATTTATGTAATAGGTTGAAAAAAACTTTTGAAAAATAAAATAAGTGGAAGTAAGAGGGTTCACTTCCACTTATTTTATTTTTCAAAAGTTTTTTTCAACCTATTACATAGATCCCCTTTCTTTAGAAATTCATGCGTTAGTCAAATTTATATGTTTTTGTAACAATTCAGTATCGAGCTTGGTAGAAACAATATTTTTAACACACACTTTCAAGTGCGAAACGGTGCTATGTCGGCTTCATAGGGCAGCACAATTCGAATAGAAGACTGTTTTCAAAGAGATTTTGCCTAAATTTTGAAATAATGATTGAATTGGAACTTTTATGTGCATACTTTTTGCAATTAATAGACGAAGTATCTAAAATATAATTTTAGAAATTTGTTTTTCTTAAATTTCTTAAATCTTAGGTAGCACTTGCGCAAAAAATCATATGTTTATAAAGTAACGATGCAAAGTAAGAAGAAAATAAAAATGGTGCTTTGATGTAGTAAATATTCGTGCCTCTCAAGAAATGTACAATAGTTTTATGTGATTTTTGTTTTAGAATTTTAATAAGGCGGCATCCGGCAACCGGTATGTTTTTAGTATCTTTTTCGACATTGTAAAATGGATATTTACTTTTACGTTCCACAAAGAGAAGCCCTCAAAGCAATAAGATGATCTTCTTTGGGCGAGTCACAACTATTTATGTAATGTAAAAGAAATTCATTATTTCTCGGTAAATTGGTGTAGTGATTGATATCTCGTAAATAATAGATAAAAAAATACCAGTCTAACGGTTAGACGCGATAGAAGTGAAACCTTCCGTAAAACAAACTGAGAGAGAATGAGACGAAAGCAGCATTAAGAGCGGGATAATTATAGGTTCATTATAATATTGCTATACAGTTCATATTTTGTTTTCTTCTTTTTATTATTATTCATCCTCAATGTTTTCAATTTCAACAAATGATGCGAGTGGCTTATGATAGCTAAAATATGATACAAATGCTTTGGTTTCGATGTTGTCAACATATCTTTGAAATACCGCGACAATTGTTGTTTTTGATCGTGTTGTCGATTCAGTGCGATTGTTACACATTTTTAAATTGAATGTTGTATTGAGAAAGTCAATTAAAGAAAGCACTGTGTCCAATGCAAAATTTACGTTAAAATCGCCACTTAAAATCATTGGAACTTTATCGTAATCCTTTCTAAGTATCCGCGATACTTCTGGTGTATACTTTATTAAATTTTCGTGAATGAATTCCGTGATGCTATTTATTGATTGATTCGGTGAAATATAAATTGCCACAATTAAAACTGTTTTTCCATTGCTCAATCTGGTTTCGCATGCACATATTTCTCCCACTTTAGAGAGCTGAACAGACAGTGATTCTAGTTGCTGTGCATTCAGATCTATCTGTAGAGTTACAATACGAGCACCGTCATTTTGATTGTGGTATATTGCAACACCGCCTGAAATTGCGGTAAATATTTAAAAATGAAAATATTTACGAATATAAAAATACGAACGCAACACAGCACACGCGGTTGCTATTATGAACGTCGTAACGCGTATATTACACAGCCGTACTAACATACACACAAACATTCGTAGGACGCTTGGTCTAAGCAAGTATTAGGTAGTGTAGTATAGGTATACATAATGCCTTCTCGCTCACCGTGGTTCCGTAATACGCAGGCGCGCACACATACGTACTAGCATACATACAAACATACATACGTATGACGCTTGAACTAAACACCAAAGCAAGTAATAGGCAGTGTAGTATACATACTACAATACTCACTATACTAGCGTGGCTCAGCAGTACGCAGCCACACACATATACGTATATCAACATATAACGCTTCGTAGTGTCGCTTTTTCGTTTCATCGAGTCTCAAATCACTCCCAACGATTCTAAAGAAGTTTGCACTTCAAAAATTTAAAGCTGGGCTCGTTGTCAAGGCGACGTTTCACACTAAAACATTATTTTGCTGTCGTTTGTTTGCTTTATTCAGGTGAGACCTGATCGGCATGTTACTAGTCATTGCATCGCCCGGGGTTAAAGATCGACCATAAAACAGTGAAACTAGAAAATAATGAATTACTTTTTCCCCGAACTAATATTTCATTTCCTCCACGCCTTACATGGACGTTTCGTTCTTTCCTCCATTTAAAAAGATTGACGCCTGCCCCACGTAGTTATATAAAACTTTTAAGGAATTGAGCCACTTCTTAAATGCTTTGGCTTTCGATTTCTCTAACGGAATATGTTTTAAATATTGGTTTTTTAAGTTTTAATTAAATTATTAGTCACTAAAATCAACTGTTTAAACAGAAGTGTCTACTAAAACTAAAACTTAAGAGCTAATAATTCAATTTTTATGTTACACACTTACAAACTTACTTACAGCTACAGTAATCTTTAAACAACGGAAGTTCTCTTAAATAATGATCTTACTCTTAAAAGTAAGAGAGTATGTAACTCGCGCACATTTTGCGTTCGAGCGACCAATAAGGCTGTCACTAGCAGGTTGGCTGATGGGCTGAAAGCTGCATGAAAGCGCCAGACTATAAATGAAGTTACACGCAGCCTAATAGTGTCTTGCCTCACCTATTTTGCACTTCGTTTAGCTGTCTACATTTCAAGACTACCAAAAGTAATAGCAGCCAGTTCATAGTCAGACTAGAACAAACGAAGGCAAATCCTATATGAGTGGCAGAACATATATTTAGATGTGTGTGTAGGAATTTGTGCATGTATGCTTGTATTTATAAATGCCGGCTCAGCTTTAAATTTTGCTAGATGCCACCCACAGTCTGGTCGCTCACCTAGAAGTGCGCTGCTCCTCGATGGCAAAGTGCTTTTTGTGTAATGAAAATTAGTATTTCGCCGTTACTTCCATTCATATTTTTTTTTTTTTTTTTTGGTTTTTGCACATTTCACGCGCTTGCATTTGAACTCATAAATTTGTTGTACATGTGCTTGTGTGTGTGTGTTTGCAATTTTGCACGAGTACTCGAATGCATGTGCGTGCATGCGTTGGGCTAGCAGCGGGTGGCAAAGTAAATTATGACATTTAAGCTACAGCGCGACTTCCTGCTGTTAAAGCCAAGCCAAATCCATTGCCCCTTTCACCGGGTTGATCTGAGTCTGAGTGCCCAGCATGCATGTGTTCGTGTGCTAGGACAATGACAATGAATTAGACTTCATCCCTGCAACAAAAAAAAGCTTTTGTCTTTGTATTTTAAATTCGACGCCATTCCTCTCAAGTTTTTACGACTTTGCTATTTTCATTTCCATTTCCATCTCCATCTCCATTTCCGTGTGAGGTAGCTATGGAGTGGCGCAAAACTGGCCATGCATCTGCTTTAGTTGTTGCTGTTATTACATACATTGCAAAAACATGCTGGCTGCCCCCTGGATTCCCTCCTTTCCCCCCCCCCCCCGTTGTACAACCTACAGCCAAAAGACAATCCAACGCAACTATTGCTGCTTGCTGGCTTGACGATAAATCTGTAGGTGTGTTGCGCCCCTTGGGCCACCCGCAACCCCATACGCTTGTTGCTGTTTTAGCTGCTGCCGAATGCTTTTAATTTAAATCTGCTGTTAGCCAAGTGTAACAACGAACTTTGCCAGATCTTCTAATTTTTTATCGGATTTTTGTTTTTGTTTCTGGCGTTACTGATTTGCCGCTGAAGCTGCAGGCTAGAACGCCGCCGACGTTTACAGCCGTAAAGAGCAAGCAACAGTAGACATACAAACATATGTGCGAGTATGTATACGGATTTACCTGCAACAGCGTCGAATTGTTGTTGTTGGTGTAAGTGAGGGCGTGGGCGGTGACGTGGCAAAGCCAGGCAGTCAGTTCAAATGGAAAAGCAATCCGATTTATGGCATTCGGAAAGAGATTAAAATCCTCAGGGTACATTCTATTCCATTTAGGCAAAAATATATCTGACTACATTTGTATGTATATATGTATGTATGTGTGTGCGCATACCTCACAAATTCGCAATGTTTTGGCTGTGTCGTTGCATGGCAAGTGATTTGGACGACCCGCTTCTCGCTCTATAAACTAAGGTTTGTGTGGTGCGGAAAATATTGAATTTGTAATGGTAATAAGTTGTGTGCTTGCGCTTGTATGTGTGTGTGTGTGTGTCTGTATGTGTGTGTTATAGTGCCGAAAAGTCGTTTGCTTTAATAGAGTTTTTGCTTCTTGGCAAATTCGATTTAAATATTCGCTATTGGCTATGAAAAATGTTTGTTAATTTGATTGATCGTTGCAGGGAAGGGGGACAACTAGCAACTCGCTGTTAAGGGTGTAAATTTTAAAGGCATGAAATATACCTCGTTTTTGATTTTCTTTGAATTTTCATTGCAATATATAAAATGACACTATAGAATTATAAATAAATAGTGAAGACTTTGAGCAGATGAAAAAGCTAGAAAGAGTTCAGAGGTCTGCATTCATTGGAATCAGTGGGGCGCTTCGAACTACTCCTACTCTGGCGCTTAATGTAATGTTAAATGTGGCACCTATAGACATCACAGGCAGAATTCCCGCAGCACGGACCGCAATCAGACGGAGCAGCTTGGGCTATGAGCTCAATCTCACATATGGGCACTCAAGCATCCTCAGAAACTTTCAAATTTCGTGGGAATCTCTCAAATTTCGTGGGCATCCTCACGGGGCACTGTCCGCCGGGTATACATGCCTTGAGACTCGGAATTACTTCGAGTCCTTTTTGCGTCAGCTGCATGGAGGATGAGGTGGAATCATCTCAGCACCTGCTCCTCAGCTGCCCAGCTCTCGCGGGACTAAGATTCAAGCATCTTGGTTCTCACTTCTTTTCTGCGCCTGCTGATATAGCAGGTCTTGATAACAAAAATCTGGTGAGCTTCATTAGCAGCATAAAACGGCTAACACAGCCACAAATTAGTCACCGTTCATAGTCCACAAACATTCAACCCTCCCCAACCCTTTCCCTTTCGTCCTTTTTTTCCTTCACCTCTTTTCCCCTTTTTGCAATGGTATCACAAAGGATGAACCAAACTTCTTTCGTCCAAGTGGGGCCACTCTCTGGGCAACCATCACTACCTAACCTAACCTTGAGCAGATTTAAGGCTGGGTAGATCATCAGCCGAAGCAGAGCTAATATAATTTTATGTGAATGGCTTTCAGTACGGCCTCATCGTCATGAGAGATACAGGCAGTTTCAAGGGAGACTGGACATTGAGCCTTTTACAGACCCTTTAACCATTTCCAACACATTCACAAAAAAAAATACAAAAAAAAAAGCAAAAAAAAAAGCACATTCGCACACAATCGTCGTGAGGGACGACGGAAGCTTTAAGAGAGATTGGGTCCCAGGCCTTTTTGACTCCCAGCTAGGAAAAATCGTAGACTAAAAACTCGTATTTTTCAGCTCCCTCCATCCACATCCATCATATTGGTATGGGAATAAGTTTCTACCCTCCTAAAAGAGATGTCGCTGCTGATACCATTTTCGTGTTCCTCTAGTAATATATTGGTGGCTTGAAGGTGCATATATGAGATCTCGATGCAATAGTTGGCATTCATTTGAAGCGTAAAGATCCCATTTTATCTGACGTCAAAAATATCTACGCTCGTCTCGAGAAAACATCATTTGCGGGAAGTCATAATTCATTAATACCTTTTAAAAGAAAAATTGCAGCTGAAACATGTCGTATATTTATCAATATTTACGGTAATCCCGCACCATCAAATACAATTTCTATAAAGTGGTTTCGACGCTTCCAAAGTGGCCGTTTCGTCGTGAGTGATAAAGATCGCAAAGGGGCACCGAAAAAACTCGAAGGTACTCAACTACGACAATTATTGCACGAAGACGCATGCCGACTCTAAAGAGTTGGTTGTTGACAGATCAACCGTCGACAAACGTTTGAGCGCAATGGCAATGGTCCAGAAAGCAGGTAGCTGGGTGCCACATCAATTGAAGGAGAGGAATATCGAGAGACGTTTGGTGGCGTGCGATGGGTTTAAGAGCTGTTTTTTCTGTTAAAAAAAATTGAGCGGCATTGAAATAAAATTTGAATATAGCATGAAAAAACGCGTAAAAACATTGTAATGAGGGAGCACAAATTACCCCTTCCATCTGGTAGATCGTCTGCTTCAAACTAGAAAGTTCTTTGTAGTGCAGATCCGAATTGCAGAGGGGTGCAGCCCAAGACCATGGATTCCATTATAATCCCACGAAACGCACGGCCATACTTTCTCGACCCAGCCTAGGTTTAATCCACCTGAACAACGATTGTTTTGTTGGTAATTGTTTTGGTGTAGTTTTCGCTCAGACCGCATGCGGCTCAAAACTTCGAATATCGGTAGACTTCATTGCGTTTTCATCAAAACATCACTGGCGTCGGTCCGAAGAGCTTTGTTGCATCTATTCGTGTGAAATTGAGGTTTATCTTGAAACCAGCCTCGTGTAAATGATTTCAAACATTTTTTTTGCCATTTTGCCATTTTTGATGCCTAAAATAATGAAATAACTCTTGCCAACAGGTGTTACTTTGGTCTCATTAGGCAACTGAGAAGTAGAGCTCTCTCTTGAAGGACTAAGCTGGCACTCTACAAAACGCTCATTATTCCCGTCTTAATATAAGAAGCAGAAGCATGGACGATGTCAACAGCGGACGAAAAATCGAGAGAAAAATTCCACGTTAGATCTTTCCCCCCCTCGCTAGTGAGGAGTACCGCGTATGGTGCAACCGCGAGTCGTATGAGCTATATAGAGACATGGACATAGTTGAGCGTGTAAAAATACAGCGGCTACGCTGGCTTGGTCATGTTACCTATGAAAGAAGACGCTCCAGCAAGGCGAATTTACGACACGGTAGCCCAAGAAGGAAGGCGTGAAAGAGGAAGACCACATATCCGCTGCAAAGACCAAGTGCTGCAGAATCTGTCTTCACTCGAGATTTCCAACTGGCTCCAACGAGCGCAGGACAGAAACAGCTGGCGCACCATTTTGGATTCGACCAAAATCGACACACAGTTGTAGCGCCACATAAGTAAGTAAGTATTCAAAAAATATTACAACAACTAAAAATTTAAAAAATTTTCTAATAAAAGAAATTTACCGAAATGTTCGACTAAAATTCGTCTCCTATTTGGCAGAATATAAAAGGTGGCTAAATTTCAAGGGCCGATGTTGAATGTAAACCACGTCTAAACGTCAAGCTTTTTTCTACATTTTATTTGACATTTTTCAATTTCAGATTAATTTAATTTAAAAAATGGAAAGACGCACAATCGAGCAACGCGTCAAAGTTATTCAGGCTTATTATGAAAACGGGCGTTCAAATCAAAATGCATATCGAAGAAAATCATCTTCACTGATGAGGCACATTTTCACCTCAGTGGATTCGTTATTAAGCAGAATTGCCGCATTTGGGCGAATGATAATCCAAGAGTGATCGCCGAAAAACCAATGCACCCACAAAGAGTGACTGTTTGGTGCGGTTTATGGGCCGGCGGCATCATTGGGCCGTATTTTTTCCAAAATGAGGCCGGTCAGGCAGTTACTGTGAATTGTGTTCGCTATCGTGAGATGATAACGAACTTTTTGTGGCCCAAATTGGAAGATATGGATGTGGACGATATGTGGTTTCAACAAGACGGTGCCACTTGTCACACAGCTAACGAAACAATGGCTCTTTTGCGCGATGATGACCAAATAATCTTACATCGTGGCGATGTCAATTGGCCGCCAAGATCATGTGATTTGACACTGTTGGACCTCTTTCTTTGGGGTTTTTCGAAAGAAAAGGCGTACGTCGATAAGCCAGCAACAATTGAAGAGCTAAATGATGAGATAATTCGGCATATTAACGGCATAGAACCTCAATTATGCCTCAGCGTCATCGAAAATTTGGACCATCGGATGGAGGTGTGTCGCCGAGGCCGCAGCGGCGATTTGGCTCATATTTTGTTACATGCGTAATTGAGCTATATCATTATTATCGTAATAAAGAGAAATGATAATAATTTCATAAAAAAATTGTATTTTATTCAAAATCAGCAGCGGCCCTTGAAACTTAACCACCCTTTAAAATCGAAATCAAGCTCAAATTTTGTGGCCAAAAGAGGCTGCAACCGAAATTTGGTCATTCGCTAGAAATAACTAAATTATGCCTCTCAACAATTTGCTTACTTTTGAACGACATTATTTGCATTTTATTACTCGACTTTTCGGAAGTTAGTGGACGATATTCCTTTTTGAAGCCACATAACAACTTAATTTTAAATTTAGTGTTATTTGCGCACATTTCGTAGCCTACATATAAATTAGTCGCATCTACCACAAAAAAAAAAACAGATTACAACGCCTAAAACTCCTCTACAATTAGTTGGCCAACATTACACGAACCCATTTTCCACTCACAATTTCTCTACGGCATCACTCTTTACGGAGCCAAGAAACATAACAAATACAATTACACCTATTTACTTGTTACATGGTTGTATATATATAAATGTGTGCGTTAGGGCCTAAGGCACATTTAAATATACACGCAAAAGACCCTCGCCAGCAGCCAAGAGCGCAACCAAAACAAATATCAACTGTAACGGGCTAGAGTTTAGCACAAAGAAAGGCAAGGCATTGAAGGAGATGGATAGTGAATGAAAAAAAGAAAACTGGAAAAAGGACATTCGGGAATGAAAACATTAAGAAACGAGAAACACTTTTAATGTCTCCATGAGTGAAATATGTTAAAACTTTTCATGCGACATAAATAATTTCTTATCTGCTGCGTGTACATACACATCTAAGCGCTACTTACAAATATACAAAAAACAATACATACATACAAATACAAATACTGAGTATGTGTGTTTGTGTGTGTGTAAATGCCTCCAGCCAAGCATCTACTTGTATTTTATTATATTATCATTGCTGTTGTTAGCTCAAGTGCCAGAGTAGGCAGTACGACAGCAACATTTCTTTTTTTCGCTTTACAAAATAAAACCCAATTTACATAACCAAAATAGCATTAATCGAGTTAGGTTCCCCGCTTGGCAAAGTTAATAATCAACCACGTTTCGGCATCAATCAATTTAGCGCCTAAGGACTAGCCCAAAATAGCTTATGCCTCAATAAATTTAGAAAACTTTGAGCGAGATGGGCAACAGCCGCATAGAAAATTATTATAAATTATGGGCAACCCATTAATACCCAAATTTGTATGGGGAAATAGGAGAGTAGACATACACACACCTACAGTGCGCTAAAGAACTATAGCTCAAGGACTTATAGACAAGGTTTGACAAATTATTTGTTTCTTATCTAATGTAAAAAATTTTTTTTTAAGACAAAAAAAAAATTTTAACAATACGAAAATCACATAAATGCAAGTTTCAGACTTTCTACAAAATAAAAAGATATTCTAAAAATTTTCAGAAAATTCTGAAGTTTTTAATTAGAATTAAAAGAAAAATAAAAGGCGCATGTAGCGTAGTACAAATAACAGAAGTGAAACTTTCAAGGCAGACAAAGAAAGAGGGAGAGACCGAGAGAATATAAGAGAGAGAGAGAGAGACCCGAGAGAGAATGAGAAAGAGAGAGAGGGAGAGGGAGAGAGAGAGAATATATCTAAATAAATACACAACATTTGTAGAGAATACAAATAGACAAAAATTCCAAAAAACGGAGAAGGGTCGACCGGTGTAGGTAAACGTCGGACACAAACCGTGGCAACAACGCGCACTACTCCGAGCGTTTATCACCCGCATAAACGCAGCGAGTCCAGGCACAAATTACCGCAAGGCAATACCAATAAATCCGACGCCGGAATGGATAGCACTTTATAGTACGCATAAGCACTGAGGAAACGGAAACAAGCGTCAAAAAGTAGGCACCAAAAAATACGCCAAAAAAATTGGGACCAAAAACGCCCCCAGGAATAGGCACCAAAGAAATATAACTCCAAAAAGTTGGCACCAAAAATATATTTCCTACAAGCACCAACAAACAAGCGCCGAAAGGCAGGCAGTGTTATTTTTCTCTAGAAATTAGCAAACACAAGGAAAAACTCAGGAAAAATAGCCTAAGGTGTATTGAAGATATATATAAGGTACAGCTCTCTCTCTCTTTCCTTTTCCTCTATGTTATATCTTATTTCTCTCTCGCGGAACGAAAATTTCTAAAGCGTTACATGGCCTTGAAATTTTACTCTCCATTCTCGCTCGTCCATCGACGCCTACGAAGTTTCACTTCCAAAAATTTCGGTATACAGTTTTGTAGCCCATAAAATTTTAGTGCATATAGTGGAAAATTTAACTTTCTTAAAAATCGCGTTGGGTTTTGAGAATTGTACATATATTTTTATTTATTTTATTTACGATTTTAAAAATGCCAGAGACTCCGTGATTTATAGAGAGATACAATTTGATTTGACGAGAGTTACAATAAAATTGCAAGAAAACTCAGGTTACGTTCTAGAGCCTTGAAAACAGTTTCACAATTCATCTTGATAATTAGTTTGGTATTGCACATTCCGATGCTCTTGAGCGAATGAAAATATAGGAAGGTAAACTATTTTTAATGAAACAAAGAAAGCTAGTGTTGTAGACGAAAAATTGGCGGAAAAAGAAGAGAGATCGAGACGACTACGACTGGAGGAAGAGGACAGGATTGTAAGATAAAGAGAATCACTGTTTGTTGCATCGACTCCCACCACAAATAACTTAGAGAGTGCAGAAGATTCAGACGAAGTACACATCTTGAATTCTAAACTCAGCTTACCGGACGTTCCCTGCCATGAACAAAGTACAAAAAGAGATAGAACAAATCTCATAACACCTAAACTTGTTGAAGAGGCAATGATTGTAAGACAAAGAGAATCACTGACTGTTGCATCTACTTCCACCACAAATGACTTAGAGAGTGTAGAAGATTCAGAGGAAGCACAGATCTTGAATTCTATACTCAGCTTGCCGGACGTTCTCTGCCATGAACAAAATTCAAAAAGAGGTAGAAAGAATCTCATAAAGCCTAATCTAGTTGCTGCTTTAGATCGACGCCAGTTAAGCATTAAAGACTCCGTTTACATTCTTAATGCGGTGGTAGAAGCGCTTGTCCTGAGTAGCAATGATTTCCCTATCAACAAATCCTCGATCGAGCGAATTCGTATTGAAACAGAGAATTAAGGTCAGAAGCATTAAATGCTGGCTTCCAAAACAATTTACCCGAAGTAGGCACAGTCCATTGGGATTGGAAAACTATTACCCAGGTTGGATGTACGTAGTTCAATGGAAGAAGAACGCTTGCCAGGCAGTGCTTCCTTTGACAATGGAGAACAGCTTCTCGCAGCGTCAAAACTATAAAGTTCTACTGGAAAACATGGAGCTAAGGCGGTCTCAAAAGCTCTCTTTGACTTGAACTATTCGCGATAAAGTATAATAATGTGCTGCGACACAACAGCTGCCAACACTGGCCGTTTCTATGGAGCTTGTGCCATTTCGGAGCAAACTTTAGACAGAGAATTGCTGCTTTTCGCCTATCGTCATCGTGTTTATGAATTGGTCCTTAAAACTGTCTTTGAAATCAGTCAACCAGAAGATTAAGCAAATTACTAGTGGCACAGATATTACGATGTTCAAAAAGTTCTGGGAAAATTGGGAAAACATCGATTCTAGTAACACTGAACCGTCTCTTAATTTCATAAAAGAACGTGTCGAGCTCGAGACAGACATTCAAGCTTTGCTAATATTTTACAAGGCAGAATTAGACACAGTTGTTGTACGAGATGACCACGGCGAATTGGTCGAAGTGTGCGTAATATTTTTGGGAGGAGACATAGAGGAAAAAGTAAAACTAAGTTCCTCCGGAGCTATGCATTAGGCACGCTGTATGGCGAGAGCGATCAACAAGCATTCTTTAAAAGTATGTTTGCTTCAGTCGCAATCCAGAATGACTGCGAAGGACAAAAAGGAATGCACATTGGGGACCAAAGCACCTAACCAAGATTTGCTCTTCTTGAAGATGTTAAACGAGTACGAAAAAGTTGACACAGCAATTTTTAAAGCTTCTATAAGGAAGTTTAGTTATCTTCTTCTTCTTAATTGGCGCGATAACCGCTTACGCGATTTTGGCCGAGTTTAACAAAGCGCGCCAGTCGTTTCTTTCTCGTGCTAACCGGCGCCAATTGGACACACCAAGTGAAGCCAAGTCCTTCTCCACCTGATTTTTCCAACGCAGAGGAGGCCTTCCTCTTCCTCTACTACCACCAGCTGGTACCGCATCGAATACTTTCAAAGCCGGAGCGTTTGCATCCATTCGGACGACATGACCCAGCCAACGTAGCCGCTGGATCTTTATTCGTTGCGCTATGTCTATGTCGTCGTAAAGCTCATACAGCTCATCGTTCCATCGTCTGCGATATTCGCCGTTGCCAACGTGCAAAGGTCCAAAAATCTTACGCAGAATCTTTCTCTCGAACACTCCAAGCGACGCTTCATCGGATGTTGTCATCGTCCAAGCTTCTGCGCCATACGTCAGGACGGGCATGATGAGAGTCTTGTAGAGTGTTAGTTTTGTTCGTCGAGAGAGGACTTTACTGCTCAGTTGCCTACTTAGTCCAAAGTAGCACTTGTTGGCACGAGAGATTCTACGTTGGATTTCAAGGCTGACATTGTTATCGGTGTTAATGCTGGTTCCTAAATAAACGAAGTCTTTTACAACCTCGAAATTATAACTGTCTACAGTGACGTGGGTGCCGATACGCGAGTGCGGAGGTACTTCGTTTTGCCCTCGTTCACCACCAAACCCATTCGCTTTGCCTCTTTATCCAGTTTGGAGAAGGCAGAACTAACAGCGCGGTTGTTAAGGCCGATGATATCGATATCGGTGTGTTGGGCAGTGCTCTCCGAGAGCAGGAGTGAGAGTCGAGTGGCGAATCTTCTGGCTGTCTGTTGTGATTGCATCTTTTCGATGTCGAACATTCTTTGCGTAGGTAGATGTACGTTTTTTGCTGCACAGAGGCGTGTGCGCAGTTTGGCTGCAACAAGGTAATGATCCGAGTCGATGTTGGGTCCTCGGATCGTACGTACATCTAACACACTAGAAGCGTGTCTTCCATCTATCACAACATGATCGATCTGGTTTCGCGTTTTTCGATCTGGAGACAGCCAGGTAGCTTGGTGAATCTTCTTATGCTGGAATCTGGTGCTACAGACTACCATGTTTCGGGCCCCGGCGAAGTCGATCAGCCTCTGTCCGTTACCGGATGTTTCGTTGTGCAGGCTGAATTTTCCGACTGTGGGACCAAAAATTCCCTCCTTGCCCACCCTGGCGTTGAAGTCGCCAAGCACGATTTTTATGTCGTGGCGGGGGCAGCGCTCATAGGAACGTTCCAAGCGCTCATAGAAAGAATCCTTGGTCGCATCGTCCTTCTCTTCCATCGAGGCGTGGGCGCAAATTAGCGCCTCTTCACGACTGCAGATCGACGAGAGTTTTCTAAGGGAAGGTGTGTCTTCTTGGGATAATTTCTGCAAACTAAAATAGGAATAAGTCATTTCAAAAGGCTGTTAAATTAACGAGCTTATCCGGGCTGGAGAAGAACAAAAACAGTTATTGCTGCGCTGTGTCCAGGAAGCATAGAAAATTGTATCCGGACCGTAAAAAACTACTCTAAAAAGAAGTTACCGTGACTGATTGTTATTACCCTCACTGATTGTTTTGATTAAATATTAATGCTTATCTCATTTCATTTTTACTTTTATTTTCTCAATTTATTGCCCTTATAGTGACTTTATAGCAGACTGAAGTATCAGGACAAAACACGATTTTTACTAAATTTTGAAGCTCGGTCGGCACTAATTAAGTGAAATATATTCAATATAACTTAACAAAAAATTAGGTATTTCATTTAATAAATAATAATTAATATGAATATTTTTCAAAGATGGGTCGTGGGCGAAGGCTCGTTGCCAATCTTCGAAAGCTAAAAGAATCGTACATATTTATCGCTGAGTCACTTGGACCGTCCAACAAATTTGTTGTAATTACTCAAAAGTCCAAAAAAACTTCAGAACGACGTGGTGGCGAAACAGAAAACGGCTGGAACTACCGATAATTTAATTGTGACACTTGTCAAGTGGGATTCTTTTGAGTCATCAAAGGCCATTACAGCTGAAATCAACAACGCCGTGTCATCGACAACTGTACGGCATCCATTGTACAGCATGAAACTACCAGGCAGAGTAACGCGTAAAGTTTCTCTGTTGAAACAAAAAAAATTTAAGGTGGAAGAAAAGTTTTTCTCAAGAGCACAAAAACGACATACAATTGAATATCTGTTGTCACTAAGCTTGCATTTTTCATACGAACGAGGGAGGTACCTATTTTAGTGAGCGTAAGTGTGTGTATATTATCGGTAGTTGGTTAATGTAACACTATTGAAACCTTTCCGATGTCTCATTTGCTTTAGAACGACCTATGAATACAGTGAGAGTAATTGGGACTATCGACGGCGTATAGCCTTCATATGCCTGGAGGAGAGGAGCCTTGACGCAGGTACCGGTTGTGTTTTCGGACATAAACGCGGCTCTACCCAGGGCTTTGTGGTCCCAGAGTAGAAATTAGCTGAGGTGTGGTGATTGTCATAGTATTAGTGGGAGTGGGCCCCGCATGCCATTCGTGTGACGTCACCTTTGTAATGTCCCTGATGTTTTGATTTAAGCCTCCCTTCCAAGAAAAACAAGCGACATAGACTGGTTAGAGCACCGATTCGTAAAGGATAAACTTGTTGTTTATCCCACATGGCGGGATTTAGCTCGATTTGTGATCAGATGATTCTCCTTATGATAAATGTTTTGCTTATGAAGACTTATCTTCATTCACTTTCAAGCGCCAACTTCGGAGCCATTTCGAGATCTCATTCAAGCCGATTTGGAGCTTAGAAGAGACTTCTGTGGGATCCACTGCTGTCGTCATAAAAGCAGTGTCAAAAGTACCGGTTAGAACATCATTTGTGATTACCAGATCGTTTGTAAAAATTAGGTACAAGAATGGACCTAATATACCGCCTTGTGATACCCCAGCTTTAATTTGTTGGAAAGTGGAGATTTCATTTTCATTTATATAGAACAGACGTTGGTTTAAGGAGCAAATACGCATTTAGCGGTAACTCGTTTCTCGAATATCGAGCAGGCACTTTGTATGAAAGAAAATGCGGGACTCCTCAGCGAAAGAAAAGTGTCCAAAATTTTAAATTGCCCAACTAGTATTTTGAAGTCATTTGAAACTTACACTTCATTCTACTAAAATTTAATAGACTAAAGAACTGCATGCCCAGAAAAATTCAAGAAATTCTGGGTAAGAAGTTGAAAGTTGTGAGGGAATTTTGAAAAGGGATTTTGAAAATTTTGTACGGAGTTTGAAACTTTTGCGTTACATAGTTTTTGTTGTAGGTACTATGATTTTTTTCTTTTTTATAAAAAAATAGCGGTGTGCTTAACGGGCTATAAAACTGCAATTCTAGAAATTATTAGTAAGCAGTTGACAGTTTTGATGAAATGATGAAAAAATTTTAAAAATTTTGTAAAATTTTAAAAATGTTGTAAAATTTTGATGAAATTTTGAAAGTATTTTTTTTTTTTATAAAAAAAAATAGTGGGTCATTTAACAGGCTATAAAACTGCAATCCTAGAAAAGTTCCTGAAATTTTGGGTAAGCAGTTGAAGTTTTGATAAAATTTAAAAACATTTGAAAAAAATTTAAAAAAAGATTTGAAAAAATTGAAAAAAAATTTGAAAAAAATTTCAAAAAATTTATAAAAAATTAAAAAAAAAAATTTGTTAAAATTTAAAAAATTATTAATTTATTAATTATTTAAAAAAAAATTTTTTAAATTTAAAAAAAATTAAAAAAAATTGATAACAAGTTTGAACAAACTTTTGATTTGAAACTTTGCATTAAATAAGTTTTGTAGTTTTTCTAGTATGAGCTTTTTTTATAAAAAATCATAGCCTTGGGTTTATTATTTTACAGTGGGCTGTTTATGAAAAGGAATCGCGAATAAATTCTGGTTAGTACGAATAGAATTTAAGAGCGCAGCCCTTAGTGTAAATTCCAGAATTTCAGGGCGATTTAAAAATTCAACAACCTTCCTTCGCCTCATAAACCGCCGCCATGGCTCAACTATCAACCGCACACTTTGTTTCGATGCATTAAAGCAAAGTACTTCGGCATTTGAACTGTAATTACTTACTTTCAAAAAACCTCCTCATCCTCGATTTTTTCTTCCCTCACTTAACTTCTTCGCTCCACGTGGCAAGCAATTTTCCTTTTTGCTATCTATTTACGTTATCTGCAAGCATTTCAATCACTTTCCAAAAAACTTTGGCTCAAAGCTGCTACTTCGCTGCGGTTCACACACTTGAATGCGGTGGAGTACTTACAAGACACAAAAACAGCGACCACAACAACAGAAACAACAACAACACGTGATGGAATGTACAAAAATCAACAATTGATAGCTGCTATTTATTGTTATCCACTGTGGTTGTCACAACTCTATACACTCTCACATATCCTTGACGTTAGTTACAGTTACTGAAGCTGATCAACTTTGTGCTTCTGATGCTGCTGTTGTTGATGCTGCTGTTGCTGCTGCTTTGACTGATACATTGATGGATTTTGTTGTTGTGTAGCTTATTTTTGATGCTGTCGTTTGTTGTTTTTTTGTATTGTATTGTTGTTGTTGACATTTGACAGCATCAACGCTCGTTATGTTACTGCTAGTGTTGCTGCCAACTTCATCAACTGCGGCATCCCAACTCCCAACCTGTTCGCCGCCACGTATTTGCGCGCTGTTCACTTCATTGTTTGCTTTATCGATAAGTCAAATAAAATATTACATTTCAATGCGTTTGCCGATGGCGCAAAAGACCTGCACTGTGCGTACATATATATTTGAACTGTAGCGTGCTGAGAGATTTATGTGTATTAGGGTGAGCGGCTCTCCGTAAAAAATTAAAAAAAAAAACGGATAAAAATGATTGTATGTCTTAAAACTTATTTTGCTTAGTGTATGAGTATTAGGGTGATCCATATAAAAAATATTTGAATTATGTTTATTTTATTTATTATATATTGTATTTCAAGGCTTCTGCTAAATTATAAAAAAAATTACATTTACGTGAGGTGGACTGAACTGACAGTACCACCAAAAATCTAATTATTTTGTTAAAGTTGCTAAAGTCTTTGAAACATTTTTATGCAGACCTCTTAAACGTAAACACTTCATCTGAGTTGATATTTTGGAAAAATATTTAAAAAAACTAATTTTATTTATTAAAAGTCGATTTGTTTTAGGTATTTTCAAATCAGATCAGCTGACGTAAGTCTTAATATAAATTATTTTTTTGTTTTTTTTTAATTTATTTAATTTTTAAGAAATATTTTGATACATTTTGGCAGAATCCTTAAAATATGTAATAACTAAAAACAGAAATAATATATAAATAAATAAAAAAATTTTTGGTTTTTCTGTTTATCACCCTAATATTCATTTATTTCGTTTTTCAGAAATTTTATAGCAAAAGCCTTAAAATATATAATAAATAAAATAAAAGTATAAAACATACAAATAACAATTTTTTTCTCTTTTTTTTTGGTGAGTCATCCTGATATTCACCGACCTTTCGTAAAATTGTATGCTTAAAATTTTCGTATAACATTGCCTTTCTAACCATATTTCATTATATAGTTTGGAAAAGTGTTAAAAAATACCCATTTAAATAAGAGTTTCAGGGCTAAAATCTACTACACAAAAATTCCTCGTTAAATTCTAGTGCAGAAGCTTTCGATTAGGAATTTCATTTGAAATCATTTTATGCATAAAACTTTGTAAGCCATTTTCAATTCTGTAAACTACTCATAAATTATACTGAGTTTCGTGGCAAATTTGGCTTGTCAACAATGGAATGGGGAGCTAAGGAAACCCACATTCCAGTGATTGCATTATAAAAGCGGGGTAAAAGTGAAAGTGAGATTTACGAATTGCTGAAAAAATTATAATAATATTTCGTGAATGTTTGTTCACCACACGATCAATCGCTTTTTCCAAACTGTAACTTTGAATTGACAGACAAGAAAAGAAGTGATCGCCCTCGTGTGGTTCGAACAAGTGCGGCCATAAAAGCCATTCGAAAAAGAATTCAAAAAAATCCCTTAGAAAGGAAATTAATGTATCCAGATCCACGTCAAGACTAATTAGATATGATCGCTACAAGAAAGCCTTCCGTCGCTCAACCGGTCACCTTTTAACCACGCGCTTGAAGAAAATTAGACTCGCAAGATGCAAGCAGCTTCTTCGATGGCCCGCGATCAAAGGCCATGAAAATATTCCTTTGACAAATGAGAAAATTTTCACTGGTGGAGAAGTTCTTAATAAGCAAAACGACATAATCTATTCTAAAACTTCCAAGGGATCAGCGTGGCTACCCTCCAACCTCCGTAATGGTTTGTTGGGGAGTGTCTCGTACAGACGTTGCATTTCTTCATTTCTGCGAAAAAGGGGTTGAGACTGGGACAAAGGTGTTCCAGCAGGATATCTTAGAGGTGAAGCGGTTGATAAGTACTCTCTGGAGAGCGTTGGATCTTCCAGCTAGATTCCGTTCAAGCTCATAAGTCAAAAACCACTCAGTAGTGGCTAAAAAACAATATTCCTGCGTTCATAGCAGCAGAAGATTAGCCGCCTATAAGTTCAGATCTGAAACCATTGGACTATAGTTTGTAGTCAGAATTGGAGAATATGTCCTATCGAGAACCTCACAGAAATTTGGAGAATCTTGAATTCGAGCAGCGACGTCAATATCCAGGAAAACCGTGAGTGCTGCAATAGCTGAATGGCTTAATCGTTTAAAGAGCTTGTGAGAAGCAAATAGTGACCATTTCGAATGGAAATTTAAAATTTGTTTTCTTAATATTTACGTGATTGAATAAAACTAACTTCATTAAAAAAATATTACAATTGCATATCTATCGCGGACTCAACTTGTAACAGAACTTATGGCACGACTAACTACATTTCTGGGAGACATCTGCTCTCATAATTATTAGCCTTTGTACGGGCTAGGCAGTACAATTTGATTCTTCTTAAGTACGGAAATTTATAAACTATTTTATATATATATTTTTTAATTTTATTCCCTTTTTTAAAACTCTATAACTTAACCTTAGTTAAGTAAGTTGAAAGGATAAGACTAGTCGAACCTCTTCTGGTCACCACTCAGCCTCAATACCTCAGTCCCAAGGCACCCATCCATGTAAGTTATATGTAAAACATATTCTGAATATGAAACAAGAGCCAATAAGAATTTTCAAAATACCTCGGCTCCAGTTGACATCTTTTGCTTCAGGTCCTTAATCCCTCGTGGGGCATAACTCCCTATGCCCCTCAGCGTGCCAACTATCGCACAACTATCTTCAATTGTTTCCAGCTCTCTCCAATGCTTCCAGCTTCTCTTTCAACTGGCCACCTCCAAGCTTCCCCAAGTCTACCAGGCTTGAGACCAACATTCGAGAGAGGGATTCCCTCCAATGTGTTTCGTGCAATATATGGATCGTTTTTGAGTAGTGGGCACACCCTTCCTTTTCTATTTTTGGCGTTTTATGAGATTTTCGACTGGCTCGATTTGCAGCTTTTTCAATAGATCTGAGTTCGCAATTGTACTGGGTCCAAAAAAGAGGAGGATGTTCCTCAGGCAGCGATTTATAAATACCTCAAGGCTCCAAGGATCCTTCAATAAATTTGGTCGCTTTCCGTGTTTAGCGAGCATAAAGCAGATAGAACCAATAAAACATTGGATTTGAAAATTCTAATTTTTGTGTGATAGAAATGTCAGCCTGGAAATCCGACGCAGAATCTGTCTTCTACTTTGGACTAAGTAGGAAATTGACTAGTAAAATCCTCTCTCGACGAACAAAACTAACACTCTACAAAGCTCTCATCATGCCCGCCCAACGTATGAAGCAGAAGCGTGGACGATGACAACATCCGATGAAGCGACTCTTGGAGTATTTGAGAGAAAGTTTCTGCGCAAGATTTTTTGACATTTGCACGGTAACGGCGAATATCGCAGGCGATGGAACGATGCGCTGTATGAGCTTTACGACGACATAGACATAGCCCAGCGAATAAAGATTCAGCGGAAATGGATACAAACGCTCCGGCTCTCAAAGTATTCGATGCGGTACCAGCTGGTGGTAGCTTGCGTCGGCAAGATCAGATGGAAAAGCATTTGGGTTCGCTTGGTGTATCCAACTGGCACCGGTTAGCACGAGAAAGAAACGACCGACGCGCTTTGTTAAGCCCGGCCAAAATCGCGTAAGCGATTATCGCGCCAATTAAGAAGAAAATGGTGATGTTGTTATTCCATCACACAGAAGACAGCATATCAAAGGCGGCTCTAGCTTTACTAGCTGACATCTTCATCCGCACCTCCAAAAGCTGCTACCTTGTCACCAAGCCATGTAAGTTGTTTAACACACTCCACTTGTGTGCCGGAAATATTTACGGTTGCAGGTGAGTTGCTAGACAAACTTAATGTTTTTGTCTTACGGCAATTCATTTTTAAAGCGGCAGTTAAAGCAAAATAGTAAACAGACATTTATGTGCTTACTTAAATCTCTGATCTTCTTATTGTTCTTGCTCGTTTTTTAGCGATCTCTTCTCATATGTTACTACTCTTTAATTTTCCTACGACTAGAGTCATAAAGACGTACCCCAATTTTTCAGTCTTTTAAAGTATAATTTTTTTAATTAAAGGGTGGTTAAATTTTAAGGGCCGATGTTGAATGTAAACCACACCTAAAAATCAAGTCTTTTTTCTACATTTTATTTGACATTTTTTAATCTCAGACTAACTCAATTTGAACCATGGAAAGACACACAATCGAGCAACGCGTTAAGGTTATTCAGGCTTATTATGAAAACGGGCGTTCAAATCAAAATTCATATCGCGCACTTCGTGATTTTTTCGGCCAATTTAATCGTCCAAATGTGCGTACAATCGGAAAATTGTGCAAAAGTTTGAGCAAACCGGGTCTGTAGGAGATGTGAAAACACCAGTGCATGCTCCTACAGCTCGTACTGCAGAAAATATTCCTGTTGTTCGCGATAGTGTGGTTGAAGAGCCGTCCACCTCAACCCGTCGTTGTTGGCACGAATTGCACCTCTCTCGCTCGTCGTTGATGAACATTATGCATAAAGACTTGCATTTACACGCTTACAAGGTGCAACTGACTCAAGAACTAAAGCCTCTTCACCATATCAAGCGTCGTCAATGGTCAGAATGTTGGCAGGAAATGGCAACAGTGAATGACCAATTTTCGAAGAAAATCATCTTCAGTGATGAGGCACATTTTCACCTCAGTGGATTCGTCAATAAGCAGAATTGCCGCATTTGGGCGAATGATAATCCAAGAGAAATTGCCGAAAAACCAATGCACCCAGAAAGAGTGATGGTTTGGTGTGTTTTATGGGCCGGTGGCATCATTGGGTCGTATATTTTCCAAATGAAATGAGGCCGGTCAGGCAGTTACTGTGAATAGTGTTCGCTATCGTGAGATGATAACGAACTTTTTATGGCCCGAATTGGAAAATATGGATGTGGACGACATGTGGTTTCAACAGGACGGTGCCACTTGTCACACAGCTAACGAAACAATGGGTCTTTTGCGCGAAAAATTTGATGGCCTCACGTCGCGGCGATGTCAATTGGACGGAGGTGTACCGCCGAGGCCGCGGCGGCTATTTGGCCAATATTTTGTGCCATACTTATTGGAGCTATACCAATATTATCATAGTAAAGCGAAATGATAATAATTTCCTAAAAAAATTGTATTTTATTCAAAATCAACACCGGCCCTTGAAACTTAACCACCCTTTATAATCTTTATTTAAAATTCGTAGAAAATCAAACCGAAAGCAAGATTTCTTCAAAATTTTCGGTCTAAGAAATTTTTTCACTTTCACATTCCATATTCCACATTCCACAATTCTTGCTGCTTCTGCTGTCTCTATTCAAGCAGGTGAAGAAAATTCACACTTCGAGTGTCTCTCTTGAGGTTAGCAAAACTCGAGAAAGTGTAAAAGAATATTTCACAATAATAAACAATTCAAGCATAAATTGTACAAAATGAGAAATCATTTAAAATCCCATTTAATTTAGGTGGTGTCTCACTGCATGCCGAGGTGATCCCATACCTGCGCTCGCCCGTCTATTTTAATAAATCGCTTCACATTCCAGCACACCCACAAAAACATTATTTACAAAAAACAAGAAAAAACAAAAAAAAGGCAATAAAAAAAAAAACAGCAAGCGAAAGCACACCAAGAATGGAATGTGCACTCAACTCGAAACCGAAGAACAAATGGAAAGAAATTGTGAAAAATATGTTTGCGTGTATATGCGTGGCAAGAGAAAACATTTCATAGCCATAAATAATCTGCAGGCGTTAAATATATCAAACTTACATTTTTCGCAGAAAGAGGCATCGAATCGCCGGTATCGGTTACTCCCCCGGGCATAAAAGACATTAATAGAGTACGAATACGTAGTCCATTTTTGAAGGCTTGTGTCTCACCTTTGCTTTTTAAATTGCATTTGCCTTATTACCTTTGCACTACTTTTGTGACCTTTTTCGATTTTATATATATATACTACTGTGTCCAAAAAATAAGGTGACATCGTATTTATTTTGAAAATTCTTTATTTATTCTTCCAAATCAATTTCATCCCCTTCAAAGTAATCCCCTCCCGACACAATGCACTTATGCCAACGTTTTTTCCAATTTTCGAAACACTGGTTGTAGTCACTTTCCGGGATGGCCTTCAGTTCCGTCTTCGTTGCGGCTTGAATCTCCTCTATCGTGTCAAAACGGTGTCCCCGGAGCGGTCTTTTGAGCCTGCTGAACAGCCAGAAGTCGCACGGTGCCAGATCAGGTGAATACGGTGGTTGCGGAACGATATGGGTTGAGTTTTTGATGAAATGATCACGAATTACGAGTCCAAAAAATTCAATGTTTTCGGTACCAGTCGAGATTTGACGCGCTTGAGGCGCAAAACATCCTTCAAAATGGTATTGACTGAGCCTTTCGATATGCCAACATCATCAGCAAGGTCTCTAATCGTTAATCGACGGTTTTTCAACACCAAATCTTTGATTTGTTGGACGTGAGCTTCGTCAGTTGAGGTTGATGGTCGCCCAGGACGCTCTTCGTCTTCGACACGTTCACGACCGGCTTGGAACTCACTATACCACTTGTAAACATTTTTTTTAGACATAGCCTCATCACCAAAGGCTTTCTGCACCATCCTCAACGTATCCGAAAATTGATTCCGCAAACAAAATTTAATGCAAATTCTTTGCTCAACAAATTTCGACATTGCAAAAAACGAGAAACTCACTTTTAGCAGCTCACAAAACGACGCGTATCTCAAACAGTAAATGAATATTTCACATGAAATTTGACATAGATGTCACTCACAGTACTACCAACCTAAAAAAAAAAAGAATTCTCCTAATCCTTCAAAGCGCGCAGTTTAAAATCAAATGTCACCTTATTTTTTGGACACAGTAGTATATATTTATATGTATTTCTACTCGTGCGTAACTTTAATTTTTCTACTCCCACCCTGCTTTTACATTCCTGGCAGTTTTGGGCACAAAATGCAGGCAGGTGTGTGTGTGTATGTAAGCATGCATGAATATGTGTGTATGTATGAATGTACGTATGTGTGTATATACAAGTCCCCTGTCTTCCTCTTGGTTTATAAATCAGGTTATTATTGTATACGTTGTTGTTCTTGTTGTTGTTTGCCGTTGTCACATTTGTGATTTGTGTCTATATTTGTTCGGTACACTTTCAACATCAATCTTCACATTTATGTAGGCAAAAGATAATCCAAGCGCTCAAGCACCCAGGAGGGAGAAATTGCATGAGGAATGAACTTCGAGAAATCAAAGAAGAGGTGAATAGTAAAAAAATGTGCTTGTTTTTCAAAGTAATTCAAAATCAAAATATTTAAAATATTGGGTGCACTGAGAGAATTTTCGATTGTCAAAAAGGTTCAGAAATGATCAGAACTAGCAAACTTTGGTACTGGTGAACATTTTCTAATATTGTCACTTAACTGTCACTCGTTTTTTGTATGAGCTCCTGTTGTGGAGAACTCGAGTACTACGACAGTACTTTGATTTATGTAGGAGTGGCGTATTTTGCTGGCTGTTTCGATGCATGGATTAAATCGTCCACTGTTGTTTTATTAGGCTTCCCTTCGCGAGCCACCGTAATCTCCTGTGCCTGTTTTGATGACTGAAGCGCACCGGAGATCGCAGTACTCTGCTGCTCCTTTTGAACACATTTCTCTCGTCTACGCTTTCTTTGTCTATATTTTGTTGTTATTGTTATTTTTCCATTTTTTATTTCTTGGTTCTCCGCTTCAAGCCGCTATCGCCGCACGAAGTATAGTTGTCTTAAAAAAGTACTCTCGTGGTTGTCTATGGCTGTGCAGGGAGGCCACACGAGGGTTATCACGAGTCCTTATGTCAGCTTGTATTCAGAGCCAGAATAAATCAATAGTCAGGACTTGTTTCAACTGAAACTGTACCACCAACGTAATGGTGACTTAGCATCAAATGTACTTGAAGACCTACCAGGGTTTTAGCGAGACTGAGGTGATTGTAGCATTAACCTATCAGCCTTTTCGGAGAGGTATCACCCTCCTGTACTGAGGGGAATACTACTTTCACCAGCCCTTCGACTATTTAATCCGTGTAGTGTTTGCAGTATACCATAATCAGGATCTTACTGGTATCGATCCTGATGAGCTTTACAGCCCTTTCGCTGAAGATTTTCGGGGTATAAGAGGCCTTTTAAGCCAAGCCCCTTCCCCTCCTGTCAAATTTTAGTCGTCTCTAATGACAGGCATGCCTTACCGCGGGTGTATTCGTTTCCCGATTCGCTGGGGGAAATGTTTTTGGGACATACTTTGTACCTTTCACTAAAAAAATAATCATAACTTTATCAACTTTTTTTTCTGTCTTTCTTTTTTGTCATTTGCCAAGAATGAGTTGTCACTGTTTACTCTTTAGGAAAAATTTTTGTACAGCATCACAGTCTTTGCCGAATTTGCAAACAGCGCCAACTATTTTTCGAAGGATTTTACGCTCAAAAGCATTGAGGTTTTGCTCATCGGCATTGTTGAGTGTCCAAGTTCCACTAGTACTGATATGATAATAGTACAATAAACTGTTCCTTTCGCTGGTCTTCTCGGCCTGCGACGTTTTAGGTGTCTTTGTAGCGCAAAGTAGCATCGGCTCACGGCAAGTATTCTTCGATCAATTTCGGTCGTTATGTTGTTTTTATTGACGATTTTGACAACGAGATGTGGAGTTTCTGAACAATTTGAAAGATGTTTCGTTTGTATCCCCCAAAGGCAATGGAAGTTATTCCGTAACAAGAAAAACGTGTGCCATGTGAATTGAAGCCGTGACGCATTGCAAGTTTTTTGACGATCGAACAGCCATTTCAGCAGAAAAGCAAGCTGATTTCAGCGAGACGTGGAAAATCGTATTCAATCGATATTCTAAGATGTATAAGGCTCTTTAGGCAGCAATATCAAGGGGCAAGCTGAGCATTCATCGCTGCGTAAACGGTAGAACCACCTCATGGTAATATATTTTGAGCTGGTCAACCTCGATGAAATCATCGCATGAATTTGCTTTCGGTCACATGGGTGCATTGCGATAGAAGGACATAACAGAAGAAAATATCCAGTAATGCCGAGCGACTTGATGCTCAGCTCGCTTAAATCTATGTGACATGATCTAGAAATGCAGTCTTAGTGGAGACTCTAAAAGTTTCAAGAAAATCCTCAAATAAGCAAATTTTCTATAGAAAAAATCGCTTTGTTTTTTCCCCAATATATCAAAGTGAATATAGACCAATAAGTCCCTTACTACTTCAAATAATACATTTTTTGAGCTGCTACATAAAAGCGGGGCGTGGTGAAAATCTACCTGGTCGGAAACACTGCATATGGTTCTATACTAATGGCTCCAGGCTTAACGATAAAGTTGGCTTTGGTGTCTACTGTAAGAAGCCGAATGTAAGCATTTCGGTTCGACTTTCTAATCACTGTAGCGTATTTCAGGCTGAAACTCTAGCCATTAATGAGGTAGTTAGTTGCCCGGTTAGGCAAAAATGGTACTACTTTTAGAGAAGTTTACATTTATTGCAATAGCCACACGGCAATTTAATGTTTTGGTAGAGGACTAATTCCATCATTGCTCGCAAATGCCGGGCATCTCTTAAAGAGATGGCCGAATATATCTGTATTGATTTGAAATTGGTTCCTGGGCATATTGACATACAACGGAATTGCAAGGCAGGCAAATTAGCGAGAGAGGGCACTACCACTCGCCTACCTATAGGTATGGAGATTGTAGGTATACCCGTCTCAAAGTACAAACTGCGTGGTGCTAGTACTCGTAGCTTTGTCACTTCAGACAACACGAGACGGGTTGATTGTCTGACATCCACTGTCTTCTATGTTGACATCATCTGGATGATTGTTAGTCTGAGTTCAGATACTTTGTCTCATCGTTCGTGAAAGATACTGATGAGCTTATAGATATAAGTGCCAGCCAGATCATTGGGTATGCATTTAAAACAAATGCTATCGGTCTAATTGAGTTGGTTTAGAAGCCGACCTACCACCCTACGCTAGCCCTGCAGCTGTCACGATGAGTCGTTTTTTGTTGATTTTTCAGATTTTTTCGCAGACTTCAAGCAAAATAATTTTTGCGCACCATTCAGCACTGACTGTTCTTCGATTTCTGAGAGCAACGGTGGCAGCTGACTCAGTTTTAAGGAAGAAAAAACAATCGTTTTCTTTGCAATGCGTCGGCCACGCACATCTTTTTGTACGACTCGACTCACTTAGAGACACTTAAATAGTTGGTTGTTTTTTTTTCGGTTTCGTAGGCATATTCTAAGTTTTATTACCTCATGCAGTGCAATGATGGTTTGGAGAAGCAGCGCGATTGATTTTTTGGGCGTTTTTATACCATTCTATATGAGATTTTTTTGAGCTTCGGTCAAATTATGCAGAATTTAAAGATTGCAAATTTTTTTTTACTTTTACATTTCCATGCAAATGTGTTTGTATTTGACTTTTACTAATACGGGAAATAATCTTTATCTCACATTTTGTTACTTGCCGTTACGTCTCAATCAATTGTTCTTACAGTGCCGATGTTGGCTGGAACTACTGCAGTTAATCGACGACCATCAAAGAATTTGACACTAACTGACTTCGCTGGCACTAACGACCCTTGTAGTTGTTTTTATTGTTGCAGCAGTATAAATATCCCCCATACAAGAATGAGGAATACTGCTGGAGTGTCAGTCCTTGGCCGAAAATAAATCCGGGTCGTTCTGGTAACGTAGAACCGATAGCCGTGAGAACAGAACGAATACCTTGGTAGACTTAAATGGGCATTGCACAGAATGAAGCCTCACTGCAACAGAATGAAGCCTCACTCACAGAATGAGATATCACTTAAAATCGTAAAGAACATCCGACGCAAATCTTCGCTAGAAGTTTCCATTTTTCACTCAATTTACTTTTTAAGAAGCCATTGGACCGAAACTGCTTGCGATCTGATCTTTCAATGTTCTTTAATATAAGAAATATCAAAATTTACATTTTCAAAATGACGCAGCCTGCAAATGTCTTTCGTATTCGTCTCCTTGTGAATTTAGGCAAGTTAATATTTACTATGACTTATACTACTGATTTCGGCGATCCAGAAAGTGCTAAAGTTGCTACTTCAGACTTTCAACTACTGCGTTGATTGAAGGTCTTAGGCAATCTATCTAAATATTACTTTCGACCTTACGAAGGGGCTAGCAACTGCGTTCCTTAAAGAACCAACTCAAAAGCCGATAAGTATTTTCGAAAAGTCATTCGCAATGCACCAATCAACTATTTTGAATATTTTCTAGTACGAATTTTCAATACTTTATTCCCAATAAAGCCCCTGGGTTTCGAATGATAAAACAATCATTACTAATATAAAGAGAAACTTTTGCATCTTCCAATTTTATCCACTTCATATTCGTTCAAATTTCCGACTGACTACAAAGAGTCCCATTTGTCCTTCACCAACTAGTTGATTTGTTTGTTTACTCACAAAAGTGTTGATGTAGTGAAGTAACCGAGCAAAATTGCAATAAAACGAAGTGCCAGCATTGGGTAGCTCAGGCATGAAAGCAAAAGGGCCTTTAGATGCATGGGAATACCGACAAAGGACTTTCCAGACCATTAAATAGTTTATGTGCTCCGAAGCTGGACACACATTAGGTGAGGCAATGTGGTGATTTCATGAGGTATTGTTTGCTTGCCGATGTTTATTATGGTATATGGTACGTGTGTATGTGTGTGTATTTGTTTTGGACAAACATAGTCATTTGAAATAATATTTTTGGGTCACTGTAAATTATTTGGAAACTGTCAAATTTATTTTATTGCATATAAGAAAATCCTGCCTGTTGCATATTGATGGATAGCTAACGGATAGTGTCAGGTGCGTGGAAAGAAGTTGCAAAATTGATATTTGGGATTTCGCAACTATCTATTTTTTCTTTTATTTTTTTGTTTAGATTTTGTAACACATATGTCTACAGATTTTGCCGATAACACAGCTCAATAATTTTAAGTTTTTATTTCACTTTAGATATTAGGCGCAGCTCAGTTATATTTTCACATTTGACGGTAGCGGTAAAAATTTCATACTCAAGCCAACAAATAATTACCTACCTTATTTACCTATCTATCAAAATTAATTAAAGTTCATTTATAATTCGCCCAAGTGGCACAGAAGGTCTAGAACTTGCGTTCCACACAACTCAATCCGCTGAAGTGACCTTAAGTGTAAGTATTCGCAATGTATCTATGCTGCGGCTGAAGCGACATCGAGAATGAAAATACCCGCAGAAGTTGCAGAAGGCTCAGCTAAAGAAACAGGCAGCAATGAAGACGACTTCAACACTGAGATTAAAATACCAGATGACTTAGTGGCAATGATAGCTGAAGTAGCGGCCGAAAGCGAGGTCACTGTATATCCCTCGCTGCTATTTCATGAAAGTGAGCGAATAAGCGAAGGTGAGAGCAGCTCGAAGCGTTGACGTACCTCGGAAGATGAAGCAGATAAATAATGTTAGGCACTGATACATTAGAGGCAGAAATACCTGGGCTCACATATTTTACGAAAGAAGGAAATGAAACTCAATACAGTCGAATAAATTGAATTGAATTGGATTTTATTGAGGTAGTTGGGCCCAGAGAATAACTTTCATGAAAGCAAATTTTTACTCCGATATCAAAGCGGCAATCAACGTCCTGGATTCAATGGTGATGCATTCGAAACTGGTTAGGGAATGCCTGGTTTCACTTTTGATCGATTTTTTTGACACAAGGCTCATCTGCATGCCTGGTCATAGCGACATTGCGGGAAACTGCGAAGCTATTAAGCTGGCCAGGCAAGTGAAGAAAAGTGAAGACAATACCTGTAAATTAGTTTGCCCGCGAAAGGAGAGGATTGAGATCCCCTTGACAACCTGCGCTCTACGCCTAGAATGATTGGCTTCGTGTCAACTTAGCGATCACTGGGCAAGTACACAAACTTGTAAGGTCACGAAACCCTTCTAGCCACGTGTGGACCCGAGGCGTTCGTGGGAAAATCTGAGCATGGCAAAATCTCAGCTCTCAAATTTCATGGGTATCCTCACAGGTCACTGCGTGGTATGCATGCCGTGAGACTAGGAATTACTTCGAGTCCTTTTTGCGTCAGCTGTATGGAAGATGAGATGGAAATACGTTCTTCTTAGCTACCCTGTTCTTGAGAATATAAGTACGAATATATGAAAATGGAAATACGAACATAATTCGAATACAAATACGAATACGAATCCAAATACGAATACGCATACGAATACGAATACGAATACGAATACGAATACGAATACGAATACGAATACGAATACGAATACGAATACGAATACGAATACGAATACGAATACGAATACGAATACGAATACGAATACGAATACGAATACGAATACGAATACGAATACGAATACGAATACGAATACGAATACGAATACGAATACGAATACGAATACGAATACGAATACGAATACGAATACGAATACGAATACGAATACGAATACGAATACGAATACGAATACGAATACGAATACGAATACGAATACGAATGCGAATACGAATAGGAATACGAATACGAATACGAATACGAATACGAATACGAGTACGAATACGAATACCAATACGAATACGAATACATGAATTCGAATACGAATACGAATATGAGCACGAATGCGAATACGAAAGAGAATATGAGTAAGCTTTCAAGTGGTAATTGGAAAGAAAATATGTATACGAATACGAATGAAAAACATAAAATTAGTTTACGAATGACTGCAATACGAATTTTTCCCACATCCAACTATACAACTACAATCTTCCTCTTCTTGATTGGCGCGATAACCGCAAAAGTAATTTTGGCCGAATCTAGCAAAGCCAACCAGATGGTTTTTTCTCGTGCTAATCGCCGACAGTTGGACACACCAAGTGCAGCCAAGTCCTTCCCCAACTGATCTTTCCACCGCAGAAGAGGCCTTTCCTCTCCCTCTGCTACCATTAGCTGTTACCGCATCGAATACTCTCAGAGGCACAGTGTGTGTATCCATCCGGACGACATGACCCAGCCAACGAAGCAACTAGATCTTTATTCGCATCCTATGTCTATATTGAGATATCGCAATCAGGGGATCAACATTTTCGGTTGACATTGTATGTGTGTATGATATGTATGTGTGTATGTATATGTATGTGTGTATGATATTTACAGCTATTATCGACAATGAGTCAATTTATATGAATTTAGTTAAAATATTATGTTAGTAAAGCATTAAAAACACTCATCTTTTTATGGTCTTATGTCAAGCAGAAGTGTTAGTACCATTTTAAATTTGTTATTATATTCTTTAATATTATAATAAAAATAAAAACAACTGTTTTTCCACAGCAATTTAATGCTGGCCTCCGAATGGCATATGGCTTTTTATGAGGAGCTTCTTCATGCCAGAAATATGCTCAGAGTTTTTGTCATTAACATTTTTTTGAAAACTTCAATTATTTAACACAATGGCTTTTATATTGTTGAAATTTTCGCTAACTAACATTAATTAAAAAAAAACGTTCAAATTAATTACGTTCATGATTTGCTACATTTCAAATATTAGTAGCCCAATAATTTTTCGAAATTGTTCCTAAGTGTTTTACACAAGAACATAATTGCACTTTTAAACCTTTTAAGTTGCTTTCTGTGTAACATTAAAAATGTATACCGCGCCATACATAAATTTTTCGCAAAGCGAAATGCAATCGGCCTGCACATCTCCAATTCGTTCAGTTTTCAATTCCGCTCCAACATTCCCAGACGGCTGTTTCTTCGCCAACGGAGAGACATCAATACCAATAGAAAATCTAATTTATTGCCATTATATTCGATGCAATCAATTCACCGCTCTTGCCTTGTTTGATTGCAAATTTCCAAATGCCATGGTTTGTACTCCAGTATGCGCCTGTGTTTGTGCGTTTGTGTGTATGAATGCATAATATTTGCAACTTGGCTATGCTAAACTATTTAGCCAACAATCAAAGCCAATAAGCAGAAACAAGCCGACAAAAAAATTATATATTATAAAGTTAGTCGTTGTTTTTAGTTTGTCTGCAGCTCGTTAGCGAATACTTGGTGCAGTGCCAAATGACTAAGCAGGCAGAAATAGAGACCAGCAGACAAATGGATAGATAGATGGTTTAGCGCTTTACTCAACGAGTTAGGCTGCCTAGTGAGCCAAACTAAGTCGCAAATGCACGCCTCAAATATTTAGTAGGACACGCCCAGCATATCAGCGGAACGAGAATGGAATGGCGGTGGCGTGTGTGGCAGAGAAGCGTGTGTCAGAGGTTGCCAATAAAAATTGATGTACTGTCGTAAACAATGGCGAAATGTAGCAAGAAAAATAACGAATCGTAAAGGAAAATATTGGCAAGCAGAATACAAGTAAATAAATTTGTGGCTATTTGTGCTATAACAGTTCGTGTGTATATGTCGATATATTATATGAATGTGGCTTCACGTTGCTCATACGCCATGCCATGCGCGAGTATTATTTATATGGAAACAAATCAGTTGAGCGTAGCTGGCTGGTGAAGATGAATTTGTCTGTACGCCACTGCATTTAATTACCGTTGAATGGCAGGCGTGGAAATCAGGCAGCGCTTGACTAAAAGATTAGATGCAGAAAAATAATTGCGCCCTTTGAAATTAAAACTATTATACGAGGGGGCTGTTTTTTTTTAGGTTTTGCGGTATAGCAATTCCGGTGTAAATATACTAAATTGGGCATTATCTTCGTAAAGTTTGACCTTTTTCAATGGTAATGGTACTCAAAACATTTTCTCATACTACACCGCGCAACAGTAAAGGTTAGGTTGGGTTGGACTTGGCTTATCCGGTAGATCGTATATAGACCAGAATTTAATCCAGAGTGATACCAAGTGTCTGCCTTTAATACAAAATTTGGATAATTTAAGTAGGCTGCTAATTTTTTGTCACGCTTTCTAAAGTTGAAAATGATGCAGAACCTACGCAGAGGTGTTTTGCTAAGTGCAGGGAAGTGACAGGGTAAATGTTACCGAGTTCCTCTCGCATGGAGTCGTTAATTAGTTTCAGCTTGGCCGCGTACGATAGCGTAAAATAATGCCCCGTTAGCATCCCCACAACAAGTTTACACTCTTTCCTGGCAAGTGATAGAATATACTTTGCAGACCCGACGTTGTGCCTGCGTAGCATGATTTTCGCGATACTGCATTAGTTGGTTCTTTCCCATCTTAAAGAAGCACCGGCCGTGCCAGCTACAGGAAGATTTGCACCTGATTTGGCTGGCATATCCACTTTCCCGTTTCAATTAATTCCCTTGTGTCCTGGCACACAGTAGATGGGTGCGACAGTAAGACTTATCCAGGAAAAATTGCATTGCTGCGTACTCGGTCTTATATTTAAGGTTTCAAGGAAGTAAATTTTCAAAAAAATTTTTAAATAATTTTACCCGCTCTACGAAATTAGTATCGATCTCATACGAAAAAGAATATATTCAGTTATTAAAAAAAAAAATTTTTACTTTTCGCCAGGACGAAACAATAATTTGCTTTGAAAAATGTATCCTTGAGTATCCTTCTTAACATATCAGTACCAAAGACCTCAAACGCACAGAAAGAGGTCCGCGTCTCATCCTCCTCTCCACATGCTGGGCAGAGTGCACTGTCTGAGATGCCTTACTTTTCAATGTGCCTTGACCAAAGGAAGGAGCCCGGTTTCAGTCCAACCTGCTGTCTGCAGTCCCTTCTGCTTAGTGACAGAAGGATTTGCGACAGTCGATCGGACATGACAGGTAACATCAGTTTAGTCCATCTGCAGCCCCTCTCACCCTGTCAAGCTCGATTGTGAGTTGTAGTAACTCATTTGCTAACCATGGATTTGATGGCTGCAGAAGGGAGTGACAGATCAGGCTCCAGGCCAAAGAAGTGGGCATCAGAGCCCATCTTAGCTAAGGAGTCAGAGTTCTCGTTACCCACGATACCCACTTTGCTTCTCCGTGAAGGAGTCATCAGATTTGCTAAGTGATCGCTTTTCAGGATCCTAACCAATTTTGCCGTGTCACTCAGAGATTCAGTACCGCCGCCGAATTCCCTAAAAGAAGCCCTTTTTGACGCACGAATTAGCTTCTTGTAGTTCCTCTGAATATGGCGGTATCGCTCCCAGTCCTCAGCAAGATTAGTCTTGGAGCTCTCAGTACCACCACTTTACAGGAGTTTACTAATTTCGTTCTACACAATGGCGTCGTCGGAGCCTTAATCGCAGCTTACCCATCGGAGAAAATGTTAATGTCTCCCTCGCTCTGGCGTTCCTTAAGTATTTTGCATGCCTACAGGTCATAATACCGTGGCCCCTTTCAATGCCCCAGGGTTCTTGCACTGTTGTTATATGAGGTAATGAGTATCCTTAAAATTTCCTCTTGATTATTTCTAAGGTGTCTATTGTCGACCTATGTTCCGCGTAGGAACGATCGGAAAATATATATATAAGTATATATGTAGTAGCACATACTTCAACTTCCTTTTCTTACTATTTTATAACGTAAAAAAATTGGGTCTTTCTTTACTATAAGGAAATAAAGTATACGCAATGGCTGCCTCTGTTTGCGCAGTAACTTGTGACGCTTTAAAGCGCTATAAAAAGGAAATTGGCGAGAAAATTAAAAGCTGTGTACGCAGTACTTCTATACGAAATGTATAGCCCACGCACATCTTTATGGATAGCAATAAAATTTTTGAGTGAAAAAAGGCGGCTAGATTTAAGAGTTCTTCAAGTACAGCGAAAAATATGGGTAAATGCTTTTAATATTTTAGAAATGGATGACACTTTGTACTTAAAACTCTAAGTAGCTGAAATAATTATTTGGCAAGCTTTTAATAACAGGTTTGTTAAAAACTTTCGATTGAAAGATTTCGAGAAGCGATCCTCTTTAGCTGAAGTATTGCTTGGTCATCACCATCAATGACACATATAAGCAAACTTCTTGAAAAAAATATTTTTATTAAATATAATTTTTTTTGGATTTTGCTAATATACCGTCCGTGAGCACATAAATTTTAAATATAAAAATGGTGTTTGCTTCTGAATTTTATTTTGAAACATTTCATCGACAAAGAAAACGCGTCATAAGAAGTTCGTTGAAAACTTTACGAATGAACTGAAGGATGGTACTCTTCCAATTTACTAGGTGACTACGTACCCAACAAACTCAATAATGCGTTTTTTGCAGAATCTTCGAAAAACGTACTACGAAGGGTTCGGTGATAGGACAAACTGTTAAATGATGTGGTCATGAATTTGTGGCACAGTGTAAAAAAAAGTTTATGACCATTTCCGCATACTTACTAAATATTTTTTTTTTACTTCTTTTATTTTATTTCAATTATTTAAATCTTACTTTTTTATTTTTTCTCCAGGTTTTTTTCATTTTTTCTTATTTTTTTATTTTATTTTTTTATTTGGCTTTTTTTTGTTTTTTGATTTTTTTTCTAATATTTTAATTTTGCGAAAAATTTAATAAAAAGAGTTTATGAATAACAATTTCTGCATACTTACTAAACATTTTTTTTTTTTACTTTTTTTTAATTAATTTTTGTTTGCCTAAGTTTCTTTAATTTTTTGCTTTTTTGTTTTTTTAAATTTTTTTTGTTTAGTTTTTAAATAAAAATATTAAAAAGAATAATAACTATTTTATTTATTTTTTTATTTTTTTGGTGTTTTTTTTGGTGGGAATGATTCTTTGCTACAAATAAGCGATATGTTAGTCTACGAAAACAATATAAAAGTCCGCATTTCATGTCTCAAGTTGTGCTCATATTCTGAGTGTAATTTCCTTATTTAACTCTGAAAATATACTGAAAAAAATAGCCGGCTAGGTGATGATGGCAACGCGTTTTATGGAAGATTTGATGACTCTCTTTCATAAAGAAGAATAATATGTGACAATAATTTTCAATTTGGCTGAGGTCATATAATTGTTGTTGTTAATTACAGCACAGTGTTGCATTTAAGCGAATTAAAAATATTTTTCTATTGTGAAATGTATATTCTCGAATTTTTCGAGTAATGAAAATTTATTGCGAAAGCTAAGGTGCTAAGTGCAAAAATTACAAATACTTTAATTTTCTTCTACCATCTTCTTGCTGTATAGGAGCAGTTTATCCAGAATCTCTCAGGAAGTACATTTGGGTTCCTATTTTAAAATAAAAAAGACACCTGGGACATTGCTGTGAAGGGATATATGGATCCCTTTACAAGTAAAACTCTTTATCTTGGTGGTGCAGGCTCAGTTGAGAAATCCTGACTAATTCCTCTCCTGGCTATGAACTCTGTTGCCATTGAAACGTAGAGTCAACCGTCGCATGGCCTTCCTGTTCGCATAGACAACCACGGGGACACTTAGGGAAACTGCACTTTCGTGTAAGGGTAGCGGCCTGAAGTCGGGTATTTCATGAAATTTTTTTTCCAGTAATTTTCTTATCTATTTTTCCTCTTAGAAAAGTGAACTATGCGTCTTTTCTTAAATCAAAACTTAATTTGATTAATAAAACTCTTTTGTTAAAAAAATATCTCATGTAATCTTTTTTTCTAATTTCAGTATCTACATTTACAAATAAATTCCTCTTCGAAGTTATAGCTATATATAATATTCAAGAAATATATAATATTCAATAAAAATCTGCAAAAATTACAAAAAAATATCCCTTGTAATTTTTTTTTTAATTTTAAAATCTATATTTAGAAATATATTTCTGTTGGAAAATTGAACTATGAGTCTTCTCTTATAAGAATTTCTTTCGATTAATAAAAAATCACCAAAAATTAAAAAAAATATCTGTTTTAAAAAAAGCTTTTGTTAAAAAAACATCTCTTATAATTTTTTTTAATTTTCATATCTTTAATCACAAATAAATTCCTCTTCGAAAATTTAACTATGAGTCTTCCTTTAAAAAAATTTCTTGCAATTAATAAAACTCATCAAAATTTGAAAAAAAAATCTCTTGCAATTTTTTTTAATTTCCTATCTATCTTTACAAATGTACAAAAAATTAGGAAAAAAATACCTGCTATAATTTTTATCTTTTTTTTTAATAACTTAATTAATTTCGTTTTAGAATTTCCACTGAAACACAGAAAAGTTCACCAATTATAAATTTTCGAGGATCCCATGGCTGCATAGATTTGAATGTTGTGCGTTGCTTAGTTGATTTCATAATAAATAAAATTTTCCTACGAGACATGTTTTGGCATATATCACTTGCCTACATACATACATTCCACGTATTACTTTTATTACAAATTCTGCCGCACTGGTCGCCGCTCGGCGCTGTTAGAGAAATAAATTTTATTTCCAAATTTAATCAAATCAGCTACGTATGCCTGTGTGGCCATGTTTTCAACTAAAATAAAATATATTGAAAGTAAACAACAATGCTCGAGCAACAACAACAATGGACAATAGACAATAGATGTATATGTATGTGTGCAGCATGTGACGTCTACATTCTCCGCTTGTTGCTATTGGCGGTGTGCGCCGTAAATTGTAAAATCCAGTTTACTCATAGTGCAATTTCTGCCCATAAGTGTTGTTGTTGTTAGGTGAAAAAGATAATTGGCGTAAAATGCTTTCTTTGTCTATGTCAGGATATTTTTTGTTTTTTAGAATTTTTTTGATGAATTTTTCAACAAAAGTTCATAAATTAACTTATCGACTTCTATTGCGATTTGTTATTTTTTATTGGAATTTTCTATTTGCAAAAAACATTTTATTACTTGTTATTTGCTACCGCCCCGTTTACAAATCGTTTGCATGCTGATTTAATATTTGCCGTTTCCAATTCGCCATTGTGTGCTTTCCTCAACATTTTCAATAATTGATTTGTTATATTTTAATTAATGAAACTAAAAGCTGTTTTGTTTACCGGCTGTGCATTGTGCATAGAGTTTTTAATTAAAATCACTACTTTCATAGCTTATTGACTAACTAATATTTATTAAAATTTCTACAATAATTTTGTTTTTTCGGTTTTTTCAAACGATTTATTTGCTTTAAAAAACAAAACGAGCAAAAGCATCAGTTGGCTAACTGCCGTTGATTTAGTGCATTTGGCATTCAATTAAATGCTGCATATTTGATGTTAGTGTAATTTTGCGTTTCAGTCATCGTCAATATGAGCAAAACTTAATTAAGGACAGACGAGCTTTTATGAATGCCATTAAATTATTCAAATGTCGGTTGAGCGAAGTATGGCAAGTGTGCGCAATGATTAATATTTTGGGGCTTCTAATGGTGGGTACACACACACTCACACACACCTTTTATTGCATAATTTTTATTTCACCAAATTCTCTAAAAGTGTTGGCCATAAGACATTTTGTTTGACAAGCCACGAGCGCTTGTGCATTCATCCAAGAATTTTGGGAATTTTCTAATTTAGCCAGGGTATCAAATATTAAAAACATGCAGTGCGTTAAATAACTACGCCCCAGGGATTTATGGGCACATTTTGACAATTTATTTGTTTTTCATTTATTTTTATTAATTTTTTTGTCAAAATATGGTTCATTCTGATAAAAAATTTAATCAGTCTTAGCTTCAAAATTTGTGAAAATTATAGAAAAAAAATATAAAAAAATGTTCTCGAAAATTTTCATGCGAGTAGGGAACAGGCCGATGGATTGTAAGTCAGTCGATCTTTCTCTTACTTTATGCACCAGATTTATGTTTGGTTAGTTCAGCTGTGCATGAAAAATTTTCTGTGATAAGATTTTCTATAAAAATTTTGAGTACACAGTTTCATAGTCCATTAGATTCGGGTATAATAACGAGCAAGTTTCAAGTGGGTCCAAAATCACGTTGATTAGTGGGGAAGGTATTCACACCAGACTTAAGTTTGGTTAGTACAGCTGTGCATGAACTTTTTTCAGACAGAACATCTATAAACATTTTGAGTACGCAGTTCTATATTCTATTAGATTCGGGCATAATAACGAGGAAGTTTCAAGTGGGTCCAAAATCAGACTGGTTAATGGAGAAGGTATTCACACGAGACTTAAGTTTGATTAGTTCAGCTGCCCATGAAATTTTTTTTTTATTCAGAATTTCTATAAAATTTTTGAGTACGCAGTTTTATAGTCCATATAAAAAAAGTAGAGCATCGCAAATATCAAGCGCCTTAAGTGAAGTTGAGGCAATTGTATACAAAAAAAAGTTTAAAATATCCTCTACTGAGCTGCTTTATTCGGTTCGCAGTACTAACTTTTTGAGACAGAAAACGAAAGCTGCCGAAGTAGTCGAATGAGTACCAAAGCAAAATGGAAATGGGCTGTCCAGCTTGCTTTACGTATGGGACAGATGGTCAAAGAGAATCCTAGAATGGAGACTACGAGAAAAGAAGAGGAAAATTGGAAGGAAGACCACGCACAAGATGGAGCGAGGACAGCGAAAAAATAACGAAACGAAATGAACAGCGAAATAAAAATCTCCCCAAAATAGAGAAAATTGGAAGTCGGCACGTTTCCTATTCCTTGTGTAAGCTAACGCATTGAGCATATTGTGTGCTCTCATAACTATCACTAGCGAAGTATTATTAACAAATCTTGTTTTAATATTCATCATATAAAAGCGGTAGGAGATTCGAAGACCACGCTTTGGTATATTAAAGCTACTCCTTTTCAAAACACTACTTTTAATAACAATAAAACTTAGCTTGCAAGCAAACAGAGTCCATTATAACAAGATAATGGCGAGAAACTAAGAAAAAGAAAATAGGCAACAGTGTCTACCGAATCGGCGAAGTTTACCGGTTTAGGATTAAATAAAAGTCGATTAAAAAATAAGTGTTTTGATCATAGCATTAATTTAGGGGATACTCGTAACATTAGAAACAATTTTTTTTTTGTAGCCTACACGGGGTGCATCATGAAGCAGATCGCTGAAAAACTGCCTTTAAGGTTAACGCGTGGTTAAGGTGACGCTACCTGACGAGTGTCTTATGTGACAAGGAAACGGCATTAATGATTAAAGGAAAGACGTACAAAACCTGCGTGAGATCAGTAATGCTATATAAGTCGGAATGTTGAGCAATACAAGCTAAGCACAACCAGAAGATACACGTATCGGAAATGAAAATGCTTCGCTGGGCAAGAGGAAGAATGCGCGTGGTCAAAGTGAAAAAACATCAGGGAACGAGAAGATATGAAAGTTGCACCAATCTCGGAAAAAATGAGAGAAAGCAGGCTAAAATGGTATGGACGCGTAATGCATAGATATGAAGACCACGTCGTCAAATTCGCTATAAACATAATTCAACCAACAAGAACTAGAGGAAGACCACAATCGACCTGGCAAAATACAATACAAAGGAACATAAAACAGCAGCACCTTCAGGATGTGATGACGCAGAACAGAGGAACCTGGTGCATGATGAGGGCAAGGAGGGTTGACCACAAATATTGACAAGGCAAAGAGAGAGATAGAGGAGCTATGAAGTTAATATGTTAAAGTGTATCGAAGAAAATGTTAAGGCCAACCGTCAGTTCCTTTAATAAAAGCGTAAGAAGAAGAAGAAGACGTAGAAGCAGAAAATAACGAACAAATAGCCGAGGTAATTACACACAAGTTGGCGCAAAATTAATCATTATCCAATGAGAAGATGTACAAAGCCGCGGATGAGAACTACCTTTACTGATGACGATCCCTGCAAACGAACGAAGGACTACGTTTTGAGGGCATGCACCTGGAATGTCCGGTCCCTTAATGGGGAAGGTGCATCTGCTCGGCCGCTTGATGTCCTCGTGAGAGTAAAGGCCATCTGCCATCACTGCCATCTAAGAGATGGAAAGTCTACCATCCACCAAATATTCACAATACGCCAAATCTTGAAAAAGGCCCATGAAAGGAGAATTGACACCCACCATCTTTTCGTCGACTTCAAAGCTGCATTCGACAGTACGAAAAGGAGTTACCTGTATGCCTGAATTTCGTATCCACGCAAAACTAATGCGGCTCTGCCAGATGATGTTGCTCAATAACAGCAGCGCCATCAGAATTGGGAAAGACCTCTCCAATATCAGCCTGTAAATTCAACGAAAAGTATCTCTTGCTAAGAACTGTTACTTTAGACTAAGTAAGTGAATGAGTAGTAAAGTCAACTCTCGACGAGCAAAACTAACACTTCATAAAGCTCTCGCCATGACCGTCCAATCGTATAGAGCAAAATCTTGGACGATGGCAGTGACCGATGAAGCGTCCGTTGGAGTATCTGAGAGAAAATTCTGCCAAAGATTTTTGGACCTTTCCATGTTGGCAGCGGCAAATATCGCAGGCGATGGAACGATGAGCTGTATGAGCTTTATGACGACATAGACAAAGCGCAGCGAATAAAGATCCAGCGGTTACGTCGGCTGGGTCATGTCGTCCAAATGGATACAAAGGCTTCGGCTCTGAAAGTATTCGATGCTGTACCAGCTGGTGAAAGAGGAAGGTCTCCTCTGCGTTGGAAAGGGACTTGGGTTCACTTGATGTGTCCAACTGGTGCCAGGGTTAGCACGACAAAGAAATGACTGGCGCGTTTTGTTAAACTCGGCCAAAACCTGAATAACTTTGTCAGTTACCAAGCGATCGAATTCAACATACATATTTTCGATACGTCAATTCAGTACAATTTCAACTATGGATCCCTTTACGCCAAAACAACGCGCTGAAATAGTGATCAAAAATAGTCGTTCTATTCTTCTAACTCAACGCGCATATCGCAAAAAGTATAGCGGCAAAAAGGCACCATCTGACAATATTATTCGTCGTTTGGTGTCGAATTTTTTTGAGCACGGGACTGTAGGATGTGGTCAACATGAAATTCATCAACGACCAAAACGTTCCAATGAACTTAATGAAGTAGTGAGGGAGAGCGTTGCCCAGTAGTCAACAGTGTCGTATCGTCGACGCGCTCAGCATTTTGGCGTCAGTGAAACCAGAATGCGGCGCATTTTAAAGGATGATTTCAGCTTGTTTCCGTATCAAGTGCAATTGACACAAAGAATATTGCCGACAGACCATTCACGTCACTGGGAATATGGCCAAACAGTCGCTCGAATAGTTGACAGTGAACCCAATTTTTGGAAGCAAATTTTTTAATGACTGACGTGGCACATTTAAACCTCTCTGGCAGCGTGAATAAATAAAATTGCCGCATTTGGGGAACTGAGAATCCACACGAGGTCCATGAAACGCCATTGCATGACCGTAAAGTATCTGTTTGGGCCGGCGTTTGTGCCAAAACTATCATGGAGCCATATTTTTACGAAAACGAAAACGAAACGGTCGATGGAAACCGCCCGACAGCGGATTAGATGGATTGGCCACATCATAAGAATGCCCAACGAAAGAATCCAAAAAAGGATGTTTACTTTGCGTCCAATTGGAGAAAGAAAGAGAGGCCGACTAAGAAAGAGATGGCTTGATGACGTAGAAGCAGACTTAAAAGCGATGAACGTTCGTAATTGGAGAAATGAGGCAAGATAGAGACTGAATAAGAGGAGGATTGTTGATGAAGCTATGGTCCACCACTGACAGTGAAGCTAAGAGAGAGAGAGTGAGATGGAAATCGATTTCGATGGATGCTGGCTCATTATGTCTGCCCGCAAACGCGTGAGAAAAGTTTAGACGGTTACTGGTTTCAACAAGACGGTGCGCCATGCCACGCTGCGAATGCAACAATTGTATTTCTGCAACGAAAATTCCCAGTACGTCTAGTATTAAAAAGAGACGACATGGAATAGGCTCCAGATCACGTGACTTAACACCCCCGTACTTCTTTCTGCGGGGTTTTCTGAAAAGTAAGGTTTGGAGTAAACGCAGACTATTGACCAGCTTAAAGCAAATATTCGTGCCGAAATCGACGCTATAAAACTCGAAATGCTTGACAAGGGGCTGACAAATGCAGAAAAAAGATCGCAGCATGTGATTGCTAATAAAAGTGGCCACTTGATGGATATTCTGTTCAAAAAATAGTTTTAATAAATTGTAAATAACTAAACCAAATAAGTGAGGTATATATATATACAAATCAGTTGTTTTTTTCTTTTTTAAAGTTATTCAGTGTTTTCATACCGACATAAAAGTGGGCGCACCCTGTATTAATCGCCTGAAGGTACCTAAATATAATGTAGAAGTACATATACCCTATGATCAAAAAGTACAGGGTTAACCGTTTTTTTTTCGATTACCAAGGCGTAGTGCACCAAAAGTATCTTCCATCGGGCCAGACAGTCAATAAAAAATATTACTTATACGTTTTGAATCGTTTGAGAGATACTGTACTACGCAAACGACCGGAAATGTGGGCAAACAATTCTTGAATTTTGCATGATGATAATGCACAATCGAACCGAGCCCAAATTGTGCTGGATTATTTCACCTAACACCAAGTATATATCATTGTGCAAGCACCGTATTCACCTGATATGACCCCGTGCGACTTCTTTTTGTTTACCAAGTTCAAGTTACCACTTCGTGGAAGGAGATTTCAGTCGATAGAGGGGATCAAAGAGAATGCGACGAAGGAGCTGAAGGCCGTCCCTACGTCGGCCTACCAGGGGTGCATGGAGGACTGGGTTAAACGTTGGCACATGTGTGTTGCTTCGACGGGTCATATTTTGAAGGAGATAAAATAAATTTCCCTGAAATTTAACTCAGTTTTGTTTTAATTAAACATTCCCGGTACTTTCTGATCATAAGGTATATCATGAATAATATGAAATAAATGAATTGTGGCATAAAATCTACTTCAAAATTAAATGCGCCTCAAACCTAGAGTTTCTAACAAATATCATAAACGAGTGCCCAATGGCTTGAAAAAGTTATTCAAAACCAAAATTAATGATTAATTTTGCGCCATCTCGTGCTAATATATAATATATTACATTAATTCAAAAAGGAACCAACAAAGGCGTCTGAATGAAGACGAATGCTCAAATAATATTACTGGATCACTAAACCATTTTTTATATTTAATACAAATCAACTGGTGGCTGTTATAAATCTTCTTCTTACCGCCACCAGCGAACTACTCATAAATTGAATAAATCTTTTTCGCTGCGCAATAAAAGAAAAATAATTTTCCCTTCCATATATTGACCCATACTTTATATTTAATAATCTTAAATCATTTTCGACATAAACAGCTCCACTTAAGTTTCCTTTTTCCCTCGATTTTCTTATGCTGGTGCTCAAGTGCATGCGCTTAGCTGTATGAGTGTGGGTGCGCACCCATATATTTCCCGCTGCCTGCTGCTCGATGCTGTCATTCTTCATGCACAAGTTAAATTTTGCCCCTTTGGCATATTAATCTGCATATCTATCAATTCGCTTGCCAGCCAGATTCTCATTTTCTACCATTTTCGATATTTGCGATTTTTGGCAAAAGAAAGGCCGACAGCTGCCGCTTGTGGCATATTTCGACATATCTCAATAGCTCGTAACTATGGTTGAAAAGCGCAAGGAGGCGAGCGGCTGGGAGAGTGGGGCTGCTCATATTCTCACATGGGTTATTACTTACCACTAAAAACGGCAGCAGCAACAGCAGTGGTGCTAACAACAACAGCTGCTACTGACACCGTAGCCCATGAACAAATATCAGCGTCAATTTGCTGACACATTTTTTGCTGTCTTCGAAGAAAATCGAATGCACGGCATTGCGACTGGTTTTGTGCACGTTTCTTATGCGACATTAGATAGGCACACACACACACACACAGACACATGCACATGTGAGCAAAGACAATGGGTAGCAGCGGGACAATGACACATGCATTTACACACATACATATGCAACTTTTCGGCGCTTCTCCCCCCACTGCGATTTGCCTTATTTATTTCTTTTCCAAGTAGTTGGTTACCAAAAACTGTAGATAAGACTGAAGGTATTGGCAGGGGTAGATACGAGAACTAGACAACAGTCGGCCGAAATTGGCATGCGAGTGTAGTGTCGAAGTTTTTGCCGCTTTCTGCTTTTAGCTGGATATTTGTTTTGACAGTTTTCGGTTTATTTGTTACATTGTTTTGGGGTATTTATTATGACTTTTTTTGTGTTGCGGTTGGCATGCTTTCACACAATTTTGTGGCCTAGGAAAATATGTCTCAATACGTGAAAATATGTATGCAACAATACACACACAGACTTACATACACACTTTTACATGTATGTTCCAATACACACACACACAGACACACAACCAGGTACGTATATTCATAGTGGCTGCGTTGAGTAGCAAAAAGTCCATTATTGAATATTTAAATACCGTTTTTAGGTTGCATTCGCTTTGCGTAAAAAGTAAATTAGCATCTAAATAGTTAAACTGCCTATTTCAGCATTAAAGTTGCAGCTGGAAATTCATTTGCGCACCAGCACCACCAGCATAAGTCGCCCAACATTTATTTGCATGCGAAATTTTTGCAGGCCAACACTTCCGCCTCTGCAACAGGGGATTACGTGTTTAAACTTTCCATTACAAATTTAATGTTGGTGGGGCCGCGCAGGCGTGATAGCATGACCGCAGCAACAATAACAAAGTGGCTGTAACCGGAATTAATATGACAATCAAATAGTAAATAACAACAACAATGCAAAATAACAAATAATGGCGGTTGACAACTACATAAGCGGCTTCGTTGCCAGCAGAATGGTAATTTTCAAATCGATATTTACTTGTTTATGAAATTGGCTAAAATCACAGGGAGGTGGCGGGCTGTGAGGGGAGAGGGAGAAAAATAAATAAATTAGTGAATTGAAAACATTTTATTATGCTACGCTTAGTAAATGAAATTATAGGTTAAAGTGGCAAAAAAGGCAAAAAGCTGCCCTTTGGTCGAACAGTGGGACTTAGTTGTATTAAAATGGGGCAAAGATAAACAAACAAAATTTACTATTCAAGCGACAATAAATAAAGGAAGTATAAGAAAAGTGCAACCGAATGAGTTGATGCGTTACTACCACTCGGAAGTGCGTTGACTCGAAACTGCCCCGTGCATGAAACATCAACGTGAAAGAAAAAAGTTTTTTTTTAATAGTGATCACCCCTCTGCAGGCAATGGCGAACCTTCGAGCATATTTCGGTCATAATAAAGCTTCTCATAAAAATTATTGGTGTGTGAAAATTATTATGTGTGAAACATCATCAAGGCTCACGTCTTAAATAGGAGGAGTAGGAGCTCCGTCAAACACCCGAAAAGGGTGTAAGCGCCAATTATAAAGGGTTTTTTAATAGCAGGTGCTATTGTGATATTCACAGAAAAATGCCATTTTTTAATATAAATCATCGGATGTTTATTTCATTATAAAGGAGAAGGTATGCCGTTAATAGTGGAAAATAACATCAGGCAATTGACCACCACGACCACGCTCACAGAACAATATCCTTTTCATGAAATTTTCCATAACCGAATTGCAAAGTGGCTGCCCTATGACCTCGATAGCTTCACGAATTCCATCTTTGAGGTCTTGAATCGACCCTGGGCTGTTGGCGTAGATCTTCTTTTTCACGTGGTTCCAAAGAATAAAGTCACAAGGTGTTAAATCACAAGATCTCGGTGGCCAATTTTGATCACCTCTTCGAGAAATAACAAGGTCCGTAAACTTTTCCCGTAAAGGATCAACGGTTTCGTGGCTTGTGTGGCACGTAGCGCCGTCTTGTTGAAAATAAACGTTGTTCAGATCAATACCATCCAATTCCGGCCATAAAAAATCATTAACCATCTCTCTATAGCGCAATCCATTCACCTGTAACAGCTGTTATTGGAAAACCCTTTATATATACATAGTTAGGCCTGCCATAAGTTCTGTTATAAGTTAAAAAAGTAATAGATATGAAATTATAAGACTTTTTTAATGAAGTTAGTCTTATTTCATCATGTAAATTATACGAGAAAAACTTCAATTTTCATTCGAATTGGTCACCATTTGCTTTTACACAACCCTTCAAACAATTATACCATTCAGCTGCTGCAGTACGCACAGTGGATATTGACGTCGCTGCTCGAGCCAAAGATTGTTTGAGACTTTTCAAATTTCGGGGAGGTCTTCGATAGACCATGTTCTTCAAGTTTGATCAAAACCCAGAAATATACATAGTTTGAAGTGAAACTTCATAAGCGTCGATGGACGAGCGAGAATGGAGAGTAAAATTTCAAGGCCATGCAACGTTTTGGGCATTTTCGTTCCACGAGAGAGAAAAAAGATATAACGTAGAGGAAAAGGAGCGAGAGAGAGCTATACCTTATATACATATATCTTAGATACACTTTAGGCTATTTTTCCTGAGTTTTTCCTTAGGGTTGCTAATTTCTAGTGAGAAGTAACACTGCTCACTTTTTGGCGCTTCTTTGCTGGTGCAAACTTGTAGGAAATATATTTTTGGTGCCTACTTTTTGGCCTTTTATTTCCTTGGTGCCTACTGTTTGGAGCGTTTTTTGGTCCCAATTTTTTGGGCTTTTTTTTTGTGCCCACTGTTTGGCGCTTGTTTTCGTTTCCTGGCTAGTGCTTGTGCGTACTATAAAGTGCTATCCATTGCGGATTCCGTCGGATTTATTGGTATTGCCTTGCGGTGATTTGTGCCGTTGCGGCGGTCCTGGAAGGTTAGATGGACGCATGAGTTAATAAACTTCCTTACAATTTAGTTAGGAAAGAATCCTGCATTTGCTTCCCTTTTTAAACTTACACCCTTTGTTGGGTGTTTGGCCGGGCTCCTCCTCTTATTTGTGGTATTCATGCTGATGTTGCTCCACAAATGGAAGGATCTACTATTTTATGCTGATCTGAACGGAAGATGGTTTTTAAGAGAAACGTTTCCATGCCAGGAATTCAATCGGAGGTTTGTCATTGCTTTCCGAGCGGCGACTGCTGTTAGAAAAAACGTTGCCTATCATTTGATGCTTTTTTCCTGGAGATTTGAACCCCGTCACTTCTGAATGGTAGTAACTCATTTGGCTACGGCAGTTGTCATATTTCAAATAGGTATATACAATAACAAGTTTGTATTTATATTCAGCATACAAGTATAACCCATAATTAAACCTACAGTACTGACGCATTTTGGCATCAGGTTCGGTTAGATTAAATGGCTGCCCTAGCTTAGGCCACACTTGGACGAATATAGAAAATTCGTCCGTTGTGATGCCATACATGGGAGAGAAGAAAGAAGAGGGGAAGGAAGAAGGAGCCTTGGGATTAGAGACGATGATGACCATGCATTTTACGACGGCGCCGACGGTGGCTGATTTGCGTTCGTAATTAGCCGCAACAAGCTACCGATGAACTTCACCAAATTTGTGATATTTAGATCCGCTATATCCGCAGGCGTAGCTAAAAAATGAGAGCCCAGATGTGAAAATCTTTGCCGAATGAGAGCAGGGAAGCTGAGAAGAAGGTGTTAAGATGAGTCCACCTCGTCCTCAAGACAGCTTCTGTAGAACGGACTTGAGGCAATCCCAAGCCTCACCGCATGAACACCTAACGGACAATGTCCGGTAAGGATACCCACCAAATTCGAAGAAAACTGGGGCTTTGTTAGCCTTAGGAATTCCCTCGAGTGTCCCCGATCTACCCGTGGCCAGAAGGACCTCGCGACCTTGCACTAGCGTTTGTGCACTAGCCCAACGCTCGCTGACTTGACTCAAGACCCATCTTTTCAGGAGCAGACCACAGGTTCTTAAAGAAACCCCAATCTTCTCATTTCGCAACGAAACCGTCTCCAAAGTTCCCTGTCGAGCGAGCTCATCAGCCCAGCAGTTGCCTTCTATGCCGCTGTGACCGGAAACACAAAAGAGCCTGATGTCGAAGTATTTGGATGCAATCGAGAGAAGTCAGACATTCCCCGTCCAATCTCGAACGCACAAACCAGGAGCCTAAGGCCCTAATTGCCGCTTGGCTATTGGAGTAAATATTTACTTCCTTAACGGTAATTACCGAGGTAAGCAACCAATCCACTGCTTCCTTTATTGCGGATACCTCTGAATTTAAGTTTGATGGGAAGCTCCTTACAGAATACTCCCACACCAACCCTTCCGTCCAACATCGAGCCATCCGTGAAATGTTTGCCATGCCTTGCCGCCAAATATTGCACCCCGCCCACTCTTCCCTTGAGACAATATAAGTAGAAAAAGCTCCACTCGGACCTTGCGTGGGTGTACAGTGATCCAGCACCATGGGGATTAACTCAAAACTTTTAAGAATACTAGAGCGTCCGTAACTTAAGTCTAACTTATGGCCCGAACACCTTGGTCTAATTGCGGCGCGTGCAGCGGGTGCGACATTCAGCATATCGTTAAGCGCTGGAGTAGGAGTGGTACGGAGCGCCCCACTGATTCCAATGAGGGCAGACCTTTGTAACCTCTCCAGCTTCTTAGCTGATACCATCCTTTCTAGCGAGTTCCATCAGACAAGGACTCCGTATATCAAGATTGGTTTTATAATCGTGTTGTTATATTAAACTTTTTATAAACACGGGTGCTGTAGCTATACTGTGCTTTATATAAGACAAGAAACAGCCAATACGCAACTTTTTTGATTTACATCATATGGCAATTTTGAGACTGACACACCTGAAGTGCGCGCTAATGAAATCGCAAAGACTTTTTCGTAAAACCATTCGCCGTAAAAAGTATATATTCCTGTTAGTGCTAGCAGGATATACCGCAGGATGTGTTTTTTATTATTTTAAAAGCATATGAAATTTGATACTAAGTTATTTGTTATACATACTTATGTAAACATATTATTTTCAACACAATCCGAAATCTCATGAACCCACAGTGCCTATAGTCACTGACCGCGAGATGACTGGACTGTGGAGCGCGAAAAGTGTAAGCCAGCGTACAAAAATAAACCAATAATTTAAATATAGTAATATCACAGAGTATGCACAAGTGTATGACTACAAACTTAGGGCAACAGCGGAAAGCGTAGCGGCAGGGTGAAATGCTCAGCTTCGATGTCTCACTACCCGCATGTCGACGGCCCAGCATGGCTAGCTCGGCAGGCGCGGGTGGTGCCGCACAATGTTAAATGACGCTAAACTAAAATTGTTGACATTTCTGTGAGCGCACACAACGCGCATTTTATATGAATAATTAAATATGGCACCGCGAATGTCTAACATGAAGCTCATCAATACGAGTGGGAGGAACCCATGGGTCAACCAAACGACACAAATATTCTAGTAATATTGTAAAAATAAATGTGTATGAAAATGAATGGGTAAAACAGATCTCAACTTTAGTGGGAGTTTTTGATTCCGGGATTTCGGGATTTTTTTCTAAAGTCATATCGGGAATTCGGGACTCGCTTCGAAATAAATGTGTGCTGCAAATGGCTGAAGCAGGAATTAGCGCGCAGATTAATAATTTTATAAAGGCAGATCTGTATGTGTCTGGCGACAAAGCAGCGCTCATGGCCTTAGAAAGCCCTCCAATCACTTTAAGGGTTGTAAAACCAAGCTGAACTAGATATGTATGAGGACATAATACTCGGGACACGTGGGTATCATGGGTAACGACACCCCTGACTCTTTGGCTAGGATGGGTTCAGAGGCCAACTTCTTTGGTCCGGAGCCCGTCCTGCCACTCTTTTCTGCAGTCACCAAAGCCACGGTTAGCCATCGAAATACTTCAACCCACCAGCGAGCTTGGCAAGCTGAGAGAGGCTGCAGATGGACAAAACTGGTATTACATGTCATGTCCGCAAGATCACTCAGATTTCTTCGGAGGTCGGGTAGATTAAAAAAAAATTGAAAAAAGGAACCCGAGTGCAGTACAATGGAGTTAATGCTGTCTGAGTGCTGTGCTTGCTTGGATTATTGTCTCATTTGCTCCATCTTACGTCGGAGAATTTTTTATTAGGTTAAAAATACTTGTGGAAGTCTTAGAAGGCAGGAAGCTGTAGCTTATTATAGATACTTAAAATAATTTTTCAAGCAGAGCAAGACATTAAAAATGAAGTATTCAAACCGGAGTCAAAATTTATTCTACATACTTAAAATACCACTTTTCCAGTTAGTGTTGCATATCTTAACGACACTTAAAAACAGAAAATTTTACTACATCCTCGTGGACTAGTCAACTTTGTATTCAGAGGAAATCTTTTTTCCACTTTTATTTAGAGAAAATGTTATATTTTCCCCTCACTTATATCAAAATTTTCGATAATCGAAAAACTCTAAATCTCGCTATCCCGTGTTTGCGAGGTTACGGAATTTCGGAATCCCGATATCGACTTCAGTATTGGGCACAGTATGGACGCAAGAACATAATACTATATTTTGGGGTACCGTTTTTCGGGATTACGCGATTTCGGGACTTCGAAGTTTTCGCTACTTTCATCGAAATTTTCGATACTCCAATAATACTAAATCTCAGGTTCCCGTTTTTAAATTTTTTCAAGGATTTCGGGATCAAGATATTTACTTCTCTATTGGGCACAGTACGGAAACAAGAGCATAATACTAAATTTCGTGATACCGTTTTAGGGATTACAGAAGTCGGGCATTTCGCAGTTTTCGATACTTTCATTGCACTTTTCGATACTCTCGGGTTCCCGTTTTTAATTTTTTTTAAAGATTTCGGAATCCCGATATTGACTTCTCTATTGACTTCTCTTCAAGGGCATAACAATAAATCTCGGAATACCGTTTGTACGCGATTACGGAGCTTCGGGTTTCGGAATTCCGATATTGACATCACTTTTGATCACAGTACGGACGCAAGGGTATAATAAATTTATATAATAAATCTGGGGATGCCCTTTTTACGGGATTTCGAAATTTTCGATACTTACACCGAAGTTTTCAGGACTCGTGTATTACTAAACTTCGGAATCCCGTTTTTGCGGGGTTACGAGATCTCGGAATGCGATATTCTCTTCACTGCTGAGCACAGTATGGCCGCAAGGGCATAACACTAAATCTCGGGGTACCGCTTTTCGTAATTACGGGACTTCGGGATGTCGGGATCCCGAAAATTGGCATCAATATTGGGTACAATACAGACGCAGGGGCATAACACTAACTCTCGGGATGCCGTTTTTCCGGATTACGCTGTTGTAGGGCTTCGGGATTTCGGGATCCCGATATCGACTTCACCATTGAGCACTGTACAGACGCAAGAACATTTACATTTTCAAAATTAATTATTTAAAAAATAAAAGCACACCAAGCGTTTTTCAATCAATGTGATTAGACGGTATTACTACAAAATGGCCAACCAGCGATGGATATAAAAGGGACATCGACTGCATGCAAGTACGAGTACGTCGGTGGTATGAAGTATGCGCTGTCATGACATATAAATGCAAAACTAGAAATAAAATTGAAAATAGAAACGAAAATAATCTAGTTATTAGTGGTGAATTCAATTTACTAACTGACAGCACAAAAACGTTTGACTATGCGATACGGGCATTATGAAAATAGTATAACCAAACAGCAACAAAAAAAAAGCAGGGAATAGAAGGAATGAGTAATAGCAAGTAAATTTGTTACTGTAGCATTACTGATTACTTTATTACCTCTTATCGAGTACTGCACATAAAAGAAGCGTAATGAAATAATCCACTGGCCAGTTACAGCACTAAAGACAAATAGGAATCTAATGCACTCGCACTTGATTGGCAGCTCAATACCGAGTAAGATGATGAGGAGATACGATAAATACGTATATATGTTTATATTTGTATATGTATGTATATAAGAGGGTGAAAGGTTACCTTGCGCTTGCACAAAGATATTACGAGAATATACGGTAATTATCGCTTTACAATCGTCACTAATTAAACAACAGCCAACGGTACCATTATTATTATTATTATTATTGAGGACTTGTTACCGATTTTGTGGCGCCAACTAGTTACACCAACACGAACAGTAACAGTAACAAGTTCATGAATCGATAAGTTGTTGAGAACAATGCAGGGCTAATTAATTCCCTGAAGTGTTTCATTCACTGGCGCAGAGTATTTGCTATTCGAAGTTGAGAATGGGTAGCAAATACATTCTATTATAGAAGATACATAGGCACATGCATACATACATACATGTATACAAACGTACATACAAACTTTAGTTGTGTAAAATATACGAAAAACAGTAACAATTTAAAAAACTCAAAGAAGCTGAGCCAGAGGTTCTTATATGAGAAAAATGTCGTCTAAAAATTAAACAGCAGAAGACAATTTATTTTTTCCTGAAAATGGCTGCTTATCGACGTCTTAAAAGGGGAATTTTACGCCAAGAGGCCAGGAAAAAATTGTGCACACTTCTGCATTTTAACTATAAAAGTGTGCACACCATTTTTTGCTTTTTTGAATGATTATTTCTCGAGCTTAAGGCATGTAAAGAGTAGCAATAATGAATGAAGATTTTTTTGAAAAAAGAAAAAAAAAACAGAAAACAGAAACTACGATTTTTAAGACAGTTTTTCGTACCAAAAAAATTTACAAAAAATATTGAATTTTTTTAACAGAAAAAAAAGAAAACAGAAATTACAATTTTTTAAGGTAGTTTTTCATACTAAAAAAAATTATAAAAAATATTGAATTTGTTTAACAAAACAAAAAAGAAAACAGAAATTACGATTTTTTAAGCTAATTTTTCGTACCAAAAAAATGTACAAAAAATGTTGCATTTTTTTAACAGAAAAAAAGAAAACAGAAATTACAATTTTTGAAGGTAGTTTTCCGTACCAAAAAAATTTACAAAAATATTGAATTTCTTGAACAGAAAAAAAGCAGAAATTAAGATTTCTTAAGGTAGTTTTTCCTACTAAAAAATTTACAAAAAATATTGAATTTTTTTAACAGAAAAAAAGAAAACAGAAATTACGATTTCTTAAGGCAGTTTTACGTACCAAAAAAATTTACAAAAAATGTTGAATTTTTTAACAGAAAAAAAAGAAAACAGAAATTACGATTTTTAAGGTATTTTTTCTTACCAAAAGAAATTTAAAAAAATTTGGAACTTAACAATTAGGTAGTTACACGGCGCTAAACGCTAATTATGATTATTTCAATTGAATTTCTCAACCATTTCAACGAAAGTAATATTTACTATATAAGAAATTTCCTGCATTAAAAAATAAAAATTTTTAATACTTAACATAAATATCGGATTTTTTTGAATGGTTTAAAATTCAAAGAAAAGTTTATAATTAGCGAATTTCGAGGAAACTTCAAGTATTTAGAAAAAACCGTTATTAATAAAAAACTAAAAAAAATCAAAAAAAAAATAAGCACTAAAATTAGAATTTCATAAAGCCCCTTCTCATGCCAAAAAAGTTAAATAAAAAATATGAGACGTTTAGATTTTTATCAGAAATTTCTTACGCTTAAAAAAAGGTGGTTCCCCGTTTTCGCAATCAATAAAACCTGACCAAATCAAAAAATATTTTAGTTCTTGTCATAAATTTTCTACATTAAAAAAACGTCATCACAATGATAAAAAAAATATAGTAAAAATGAAAATTAGAATTTTTTGAAGTGGTTTTTCGAACCGAAAAACAAAATAAAATCTATTAAACTAATTGATTTAGTAAAAAAAAATCAAGAAAATGTAAAACTTAGCTATGTTTTGTATCTAGTTCACTCCACTCGGGAGCATAGGGCCTCGACAAGACTCAGTCTGGCGTTGGTTTCGTTGATCTATTTTTGATTTCTGACAGGGTAGGTGATTAGATTGCCGCTACCGCCCACCTGTCGTTACTTAAGAACAACTACTGCTTGATGCGCCATCTGTGTGTCTGTGCCTCCCATAACATTTTGTTTACCTTTTTTACACTTTTCTCATAAACGCATATCTCCCATCTCGCCTTCTACGCCTGTGACTCTATGTTCGGCAAAAAGTGGGGTCCCAAGCCACGTGTCGTACTTTGGATGTACAACTTAGTGGTTCTGCCAATTTTGACATATGGTTGCCTAGTTTGGTGGGCAGATCTTCAGAAAGGCACCACCAAATTAGAGAGAGTGCGGAGAGCTGCATACTATATATGGGCATCATTGGTGCATGTTGAACATGTCCCACTGCTGCCCTCAGTCAAGCCGATAGTCAAGCTGCGATCAAAGCCCTGTCGTCGCCGTATTGCAGTTCTCTTCTGGTTAACTCCTGTAAGGAAGAACACAAACGCCTCGAACGTGCAGGAAACATTTCCTCTATCTGGGAATATAGAGAAAATCAAATTGACGATAAGCTTGCCAGGAAAGGCGCGACAGAACTGGTTTCAGACTATTTCGAAAAAACACTATGGCCTCAATACGATAGAAACAGGACGCTTAAGGTGATGGAAATTTCTCACCATTCAATTTCCGAACTCATTTCGAGGCTCACTGAACACTGGGTGATCGGAAGTCATGCGGAGAAGCTGTGGGGATCCTGCAGAGAAAGAGACTGTTGAACACTTTCTCTGCAAATGTCCGGCTCTGGCGGCTAAGCGCTTGAGACTCCTTAGCGTGCCCTCGGGGATGACTTGAAGAAATTCTCCAGCCTAGATCCCTTTTCTCTCCTCCACTACATCACCAGCACTGGATGGCTGTAGATGGTTTTCTCTTTCCTAAATTTTTTTTCGCCGGTAGTGGTCCACATTATAGTATCAAAACGGCACAGAAGTGCTACTTGAAGTGTACCTGCGGTACACTTGCCATCTAACTTACCTACCTACCTACGGTGGCAGCTTTAGAGGCGTAGGTTTGTGCTTTACACGCAGGCGGTTGGTACCAAATTCGATAAGATTTACGCTTTAAAATAGAGAAAGCATCACCGCTCAAACTCGCAGCGGTCAGTACAAAAACTTTACGTTTCACTAACTTAAACTTGAGGAATTTGTTGACGAGACATGGACCTACGCCTGTACAAAATCCCCGATTTCGGTTGAGAAATCATACATATTTAATAATAAATAATATTTACCCACGAGACGCATAGTCGGATTATTGGAAAGATATTAGCAACCAAAAATATCGTTAATGAAACGAGCTTAACTTACACGAGATTAGATGGAAGTCTACTAAATAAATTTCTAAATCTGATAAGTCGATTAAAGCCAATACTCTATGAATTCCTTCATCAAAACCATATGTATGTACATATATGCTTGTATGTGTATGTTTGTATGTGTTTCTACTTTCTGTTGCTGCTCATATGTTTGTCAAGTCTACTCAACTGCATTTATTTTGTAAATAAATATTAATTACAAGCAAGGAAGGTATACAAATATTTGTCATTAAAATTAACACTTTGTGCAAAGTATTGACAGACATACGCAAAATGTCAGAAACCAAAAAAGAATTAAAAAAACATCCACTTTCGTAGAATAGCCTCGATTAAATTACTGTAAAAATCAGCATGGAAATTAAAGCATAAATAAATACATTTGATAGACATAGCAACACACAAATACAGGGTGGTGCAAGCACAGGCAAATTTTTATTATGGAAATGAAGGGAACAAAACTGAATACCTTTTATTAGAAAAACTAATAAATATAGTCATTATTTATGGAAGGCTATTTCATTCATTTGGCTGCATTCTATGCAGCAAATTTTCCAATATTTTTGCTCTATCGCAGAAACAGTACGGTTGATACTCCCCTCAGTGGTCAGGATCTCTACTTAGTTCTTTATAAATCAATAATTTTTTATTGAATCTCGCAAAGAAAACCCCCTATGGCTGTAAAGCCGTAACTCCGATGTGGCTAATTGATTAGACTTTGGACACCCCATGCGGCTGAGACCAGCAAATGCCCAGTTTCACAAATTCTGTTTCAACTTATAAAACGTGGTTATTATTATTATTATATTTTTCCTTGTTCACTCCTCTCGGAAGCATAGGGCTTTGATAAGACTCTTCCCTCGTACACGGTTCCGCGCTGCTGTTTTTGCGCCGTCCCATGAGATGTCGGCATCTGCTAGTTCGCGCAGCATCGACCTTCTCCAAGTGGGTTTTGGTCGACCACGACCTCTGCTCCCTTGCGGGTTCCAGATCAGTGCCATTCTCGTGATGCTATCTGGTGGGTTTCTCAACGTGTGACTTATTCATCGCCACATTCTGCGTTTGATTTGCCTAAGGAAGGATTCCTCGTTCGTTAATCTCCACAGTGCGTCGTTTCTGCGCAATAGACGCAGGACTCAGAAAGTCCTGAGGAATGACCGACATACGCGCAGAAAAGCTAGGTTTACCATTTAATCTTCATTGCAGAAGCTGTGGGGGCCTTTCAGAGAAGGAGACTGTTGAGCACTTTCTCTGTAAATGACTGGGTTTTAGCAGCTAGATGATTAAGATCACTAGGTGCTCCTTTCTTCGACAGCCTGGGGCTGTACGCCAACCTAAATACCATTCTTCTCCATTATATTCCACAGCTCTGGCTGGCTGTAGATATCTGCCGGTTGGAGATCTCATAATGGTATCAGCACGATGCTTTAATGCTACTTGAGGAGTGCCAGACTGGCACTTCAACTATTTCACCTACCTACCTACCATACGAGAGTGCTTAAGTTCGAATCTTCGTGCATGAATATCAAATAGAGAAAAAGTTTTTTCCAACAGCTGTCGCACCCTTGGAAGGCACAGGCAAACCTCCGAGTGTATTTCTGCCGTTCAGAGTCTGCTTAAAACTGTAGGTTCCTTCATTTGTGAAACAACATCAAGATGCACACCACAAATAGGAGGAGGAGCTCGGTCAAACACTGAACAGAAGTGTACGCGCCAATTATTTATTGATTTGCTTAGTGAGGGCCCGAATGTTTGAACCTTTGCCCAACGAGAGCAGTGCCGTTGGGAATAATTATTCCACTTTATCTTCCAGACAGCTTCTTCTGACTTAAGGACTTCTATAGAAAGAACGAACACTGTTCGGTAGGATACCTAGCATGTTAGAGAGATGCGGCTTTTTAGACTTAGAGGTTCCTTCGAACGCCTCCGATCTACCCGTTGCCAGAAGGATCTCGCGAGCTTGCACGTTTGCGCCCTAGCCCAACGCTCGCTGAGTTGACGCGAGTCCCATCTTTCCAGGAGTAGACCACAGGTTCCCAAGGAAACCCCAATCCTCTCGTTTTGCGATGAAACAATCTCCAGCGTACCCTATCCACCCAACTCATCAGCCCAACCGTCTCTCTCTATGGCGCTGTGACCGGGAACCCAGATGAGACTATTATTGAAGTAGCCAAAGCTTACGTCGCTAAAACATGGGTAGTTATGGTTCAATAGCCGAAATAATAATCGTTCCCAGCAGCATTGTCGAAAAGCGAGCCGGTTAAACCAGCATTCCAAAATTCTTAGTAATCTGTCTACACATTAGCTTCTTTCCAATCATGTACGGGGTTTCCATCGCCAAGATGCGGGAATTGTATAGTCTAATATGACCGCCGTCGCAATAAGATGCTTTGCCCAGAATTGTTTTTTAATAACCTGCTAATCTAAACAAAGTATACAAAATTCTTCACCGGCGTAGTGTCAAAGAGTTGTTTCGATCGAAAGGCATTTCGAGTTCAAATGAAATGCCGACTACTATTATGGCGAATGTGCGATTATGTTCTTTGATATCCAAACGACACTAAACCTTAGTTTTCTAGCCTTCACATTAGATATACTGCAAAAAAATTCGAAGTGCATTCAAAATATGTGACCAATAGCAATAAGAGAGAAAGCGACGTATTTCTTTTCCTTTAAGAAAATCACTCATTCATTAAAATTTCCCTCCCAGAGCGAGCTGTGCTTCAAATTCATAACGAAGATAAAATATTTTTTCAATGCCATTGGAAGGGATTCTGGTACCCTATTCGAACTCCAACCTTTATCCACATTCACAATCGAAGTGGTGCAATGAAACCGAAATTCGTTCGTTCACTAATTTTCGCATTGTTCACCAAGTCTAATCTTCATTGCGATGCCATTCTCAGAGATACTTCTTTGTGAGCCACCCTGTATTTGGGCTCTACATACGTATGCAAGTGTGATTCATGTTAAGTAATAATATTAATTTATAAATGTTTCGATCCTAATTAAATCTGACCCACTGGAATGGAATGTCATCGATGGCAAGCAAAGACTAATTGGTAACTCGGCTGATTTTATACCAGTTCTCGCACAATACACGGATGACCTTTTTTCCGGAGGAATTCATTTATTGCTATTAGGGTATTTATTTACTCATTATTGAAGTGCATTTAATTGGAAATATATACAGATTTGTCCTATATATAAAATTGCTCCCTTTATTGGGTTTTTGACCTCCTTCTCGTATTTGTAGCGTGCGTCTTGTTGTTGTTTCCCGAAACGGCGCTTACACCCTATTATATGCAGTTTTGAAGAAAAGGGTAATATGATGCCTGCTGCATGCAAACCATACCAAATGGTTACCTTTTCGGGTAGTACGAGGGGCCCTTTTATATGTCGGGATTAGAGAACAAAAACAAATTTTAATCATCGAAAATCACTTTATTGTTTTTCAAAATATTCTCCATGAAGATCTATACAATTTTGCATGCGTTTGAACCAATTATCGATGCACTTTTGCCACTCTGAATGAGGTACCTCCAAAACATGCATTCTGAATGCCGCAACCGCTTCTTCAGGTGTCGAAAAACGTTGACCTCTAAGTTTGTTTTTTACGTACGGGAATAAAAAGAAGTCATTCGGTGCCTAGTCAGGACTATACGGTCCGATGTTTTGGGTGCTCAAAAATGCAGTTGTTTGAGCCGATGTGTGAGAGCTCGCATTGTCCTGGTGACGAGTGATCCGTCTTTGGCGATTGGTTTTCCTAATTTCTTGGAAGACAACTGGCAAACAAATGGTTGTGTACCACTCAGAATTTACTGTTCTGCGTTGTTCTAGTGGTACGGTTGCGACATGTTGGATTTGGCTCATCTTGAAACACCCATACAGTCGACTGCTGTTTACTTTCGGGCTCATACGCGTAAGTCCATGATTCATTACCTGTCACAGACGTGTTTCGAATGTCACAGACGTGTTTCGAAGCCCCGCGATCGTATTTTTTGAGCATTTCCTTCGACCAATCGACACGAGCCTTTTTTTGAGCGATTGACAAATTGTATGGGATCCAACGCGAGCAAATTTTTTTGACAGTCAAATGTTTATGCAATATTGAATGTATGCTGATCCCACTAATGCCTAAGATTGTCTCAATCTCACGATAGGTCACATGACGAGCTTGCAATATCAGTTCGCGCACAGCATCAATAGTTTTCGGAACAACAACTGATTTTGGACGACCTTCATGAAATCGTGTTGGAGTGAACTACGACCACGATTGAATTCACCATACCATCGATAAACACTTGTCTTTGATGGAGCTTCATCGCCAAAAAATGAATTAAGTTCATCCAAGCAATGTTGCTGAGTTAATCCACGTGGAAAGTTGTAAAAAATAATCGCACGAAAATGTTCACGATTTAATTCCATTTTTGGACCGAGATGAATCTTTTAAGTTACTGTAAACAACACAAATAGCGCTGGTATTTCAAAACGTTCTGAGTACGTAAACGCCAAAAAATGTCAAACTTTGCGATACAGCTGTCAGTTGCCCGATTGCAACACCAGGGTTGCCAAATCCCGAATTATAAAAGGCACCCCTCGTAATGGCGTTCTAGGAATCTCTCGACAAGCATCTTTATTTATAGGTAAATACCAACTAAGCCAAAACTCAGCTGGAGGTCCAACGTAGAGTACGGGGTAAAGAAAGCGAATATAGCACTTTACACGTGTAAAAGAATGTTGAGTAAAAAACGGGATCTCCAACCAAAACTATCCAATTGGTCTTACACAGCCATTGTAAATCCAATACTAACATATGCGGCACTACTCTGGTGGCCCGCAATAGAAAAGAAATACATGCAAACCAAACTGAACAAGATACAAAGAACAGCGAGAGTCTTAATCGCAGCAGCGCTTAGCACCAGTCCTACTGAAGCGCTCAATGTACTAACTCATCTGCTCTATTAGATTTACACATTAAAACAATTGCTACTTGCAGCGAGGTGAGACTCAGAGACATAGGAAGCTGGACAACAAGGTCATACCGTCACAGCAAGATCCTCCTACAGAGACCCTCGCTGCTCGAAAACAGATCAGACTACACAGTCCTCGACCTTAACTTCAAGAAAGACTTTACGGTACGTTTTCCACCGAGAGCCGAATGGAGCAAAGAGAAGGTGATTGGAAGCTACGATATTGAAATCTACACTGACGGTTCTAAGATGAACTGTGGTGTAGGAGCTGGCTTCCATTCGAAGCCGCTCAACCTATCTCAGTCAATTGAAATTCCTGACTAGGTCAGCGTGTTCCAAGCAGAACTATTAGCGATCAGAGAAGCATGCAGGTCACTAAAAGTCTACAAGGAAGTTGGTGCAAGCAGCCATCAAGGGCTTAGACTCCATTTCATCCAAACTAGTGTTGCAGTGTAGAGAGGAACTGGAATTACTTAGTCATTGTCTTGAAATTACTCTGATATGTGTTCCCGGTCATAGGAACATACGGGGCAATGAAATAGCGGATGAGCTAACAAGAAAAGGTTCGACACTAGACTTAGCAGAGGCGGTGGCAGTCTTCATCCCACTCAACACAATAAAAGCATCCATTGCTTCACACCATCATGCTTTAGCCGAAAGAAGATGGAAGGAATTAACTACATGTATTACAACAAAAAATACAGGACCGTCATACAAAATTTAAAGGACGAATCACCTGTTAGGATGTTCTCGACCAAACATTTCACGCATCACTGCAACCCTTACAGGTCATTGAAAGGTAGGGAGGGAATCATGCAGCCAGACTCAACCTCCCCTTCAAGCCTATCTGCAGAAGTTGTCAAGCGGAAGGGATGAAGGAAAGTCTTTTCCACTACTTATGTGAATGTCCAGGGCTAGCTATGGCACGAACCCGCTCCTTTGGTAAGCCTCTCTTGCAGCAAATTAATGAGATCTCAAACATCGAGATAAAGAATTTGCTGCTATACTTGGATCTGACAAAATGCATCTGACTTAGAAGAAAAAACAAAAACACAAACACAAGAAAAGACGGTGCTGGTCGCTGAATAAGATTATTTCAATAGAAATACTCAACCACTTCAACAACAACAAGCTAAAAGTTAGGTTTATCTCTAAGAATAGTACGGACTCTGTTCAATGTCAAGTCTATTTTTGACCCATTCACTGCACTCCTGACAAAAACGACAGTTTAGTAGCTTTACCACCAGACAGGGTTAAATCTTATAAGACTGTAAGTCGAATTTGCTTCTTCATTCTGGAGTAGTGTGGCGCGTTTTTTTACACTAGCACGGCCTTCTTTAGAATAAACAGTTGATGGGTATATCAGAGGAGGGTTTGATGTGCAGTGGACCGAGTTAATCGGCTTATGAAAGTTGTTTATGTTCACCCTTGGGTTTAAAGCTTATGGTGAGAGCAAGTATTAAATATAGGTGTGGGCTTTCGCTCCTTTTTTTCAACCCAGTCTTAAGCCATGGTAAAGGTTCTATTTTGTTAGGCTCGTTTATTATATTTCTGATCTGTTTTGGTAGAAAGTATGTCGTTGGTTTTCGTTCCAAGGACCAATTTAGAGATCTACACACTCGCTTTTGAATTTTAATAATAGTTTTCTCCGCCGATGGCTTCATGTCTGAAAATGTTACTGAAGCAGGATGGCATTTGAACTGTAGCCGTAGATGCTTTAGGTACAATGACAACGGTCTGTGAGTGGGTAGTCTTTGCAATTCGTAAAGTAGTAGATTGGATAATTCTCGAAAGGTTGCGAGGTGTTAAAAACAGAGTCTACAGCGACAACCAACCTCTTCTAAAGGCCTTGGAAAGCACTTGCACTTTTTAAAAATTTTTCAGGATGTAAGTTAAGGCTCACTCTGTTACAAGGCGGCATAAGCTTAAGCTTGTGAGGGTGCCTCGACAATGTGCTGTGCAAGCAACGAACTGGCTGTTGAACTAGCAACATTAGAATCGTTGGTGCATTACTAATACCAGTAAAACTGTGAAGTGTTTCTTGAAAGGAAATTCCCTCTCAGAGATAAAAATAGTAAGCTAGGACATATGCTCACCATAGGCATCATCGAGTATCCACTGTATTTTTCTTCTTTGAACAGAGAAGCTTGGAGAGGACGTTTTCTCTGACGCTGTTCGACTTCCACCAGGCTTAGATGGTACATTTTTTGAGTCGGCTTAAATGCAAAGGGTAATGGGTGCAGGCAAATTGCCTGAGTGATTGAAAAAAATGTCACTATATCCACAACTCCATTATATTCGATCTCAGTGGGTAGCCTATAGATGATTTCCAGAAACACTTGTAAGATTCGCTGGTCAAATATTTTCAATTAACTTTCGAAAAATAGAAACTAAAACCAGCTACAGTAAATAACCGGAATTTTTGTGATTCATAGAACCATCAAAATTTTTTTTGTCTAGATTGCCAAGAAGATCTGGACTCAGATCTAACGCCAGAAGCATCTCAAAATCACTGAAGTGGTCAATCTTTACTTTGAAAATTGAACACAACAACAACTTATCACATTTCGTTGTTCATTCCAATAAGTCTAGTAAGAATATTTTAGAAGTCAATCGGGTGAGGTACCCTATATTTTAAGGCTTTTTAAAAATTTTAGCACATTTTGCGGTTTATTGTTCCTAATTTACAGTCTGTGTCAAAAAAAAGAAACCGCGATTATTCATGAAGTATAAAATATATATTATATATTTAATTTTTTTTTACCTGAAAGTGAGTACAAAACTAAGATTCGCAATTATTCAATAAGCCATGTAGTATTCTTCGTTGTGGAGTTTAGCCTGGCATCTTCTTCATGCTTTGAACGAGCTTTTATGCGCAGGACTAGATTTTGCGAACTTGTCGCACGAGTTGCTTTAATTCATGGACTGTCCTTCCGGCAAGATGCGTTTTCATAGTTCCCCACATATTTTGAATGAGGTTGGCGTCTGGGGTGTGAGAGGGCCAGTCCAATACTGTGTCGCCATTTTGTTGTTTCTCAATGTGGTTTTCTGATAGCAGTGGCTTTGATGATGTGGAACCTTAGGGTATGTTCGCCTCCTTCAGTCGACGTTCGATGGTATTGATACTCACATCTATTTCCTTTTTAGCAAGAACTGATTGTGCTTGGCGTAGTCACAAAGAAGGGTTCCACTTAAAAAGTTGGACGATCACTTTATCCTGCTTTTTTTTCGTGACTCGCTTCAAGCCGCGCTCGGAAAAGTCATCAACATTTTTGCACACTTTACACTGCTGATTCCACATCAAAACAAACTTTTTTGATTTTTTAATTACTTTTGCAGCCGCGGCGTAAGATATTTCGGCCTTGGCGTCATAGTCCTTGAGTGGAACTATTATGCAGCAAAAAGTAGAACGAAATATATCTTGAAGTTACAAGAAAAACCCGGTTCTTTTCTTCTGATACAGACTGTCTGTGAAATCGCGGCAACACTAACTCGGTGGTGCAACCTTTTTTCTGCAGAAATCGTAAAAAAAATATATGGGATATCGCATTAGAAAATCGTCGAGTGACTGAAAGAGATTTAGTAGAAGCCTTAGGCCTCGCATTGGGCAGTGTAAGCAATACTTTGACTGAAGTATTGGGTTTCATAAAGCTGTGTGCACAATCGGTGCCACATTCGCCAACAGTGACATAAACATAAATTCAAATGCGACTTTCTGCGCAACATTTGGAGCATTTTCGAAGGAGTAAAATGGATTTTGTGCGTCAGTGCATCACCATGGGTGAGATTGGCCAAGAAGGTGTGAACATCAGTTTCTTGGGAAGGAATATTGTTTGTGAATTACTTGCAAAACTGGTAAAACAATAAATTCTGAATATCCTTTTAATCTTTTAAACCAGCTTAAAGAAAAAGTTCGTGAAAAAATACCCAGTTTGCAAAAGAAAAAAATATTTTTCATCAAGACAATGCACCAAGTCACAAGAGCATTTTGACAATGGCTAAAATCCCTAAATTATATTAAAGTTCGAATTGTTATAGCATCCAACCAGATCAGATGTGGCCCCTAGCGACTTCCATCTGTTTCCAGACATAAAAAAATGCATGCATGAAAAGCATTTTTCATCAAATGTTGATCTCATAGCAGCTGTGGAAGCCTATTTTACAGCTCTTCCAGATTATCACTTCAGTGATGGAATTCATAAATTGGAATCTGAAGAGTATTCTTGTTAATATACTTAATAATAAGGTGTACAACCTCGATCAACAAGTTACGGGAACAACCGTCAGGTGACAATCGAAGTAAGCTGATTTAAGTTTTATGTTTTTTTTCTTGGTCGCCACATCTGTAGTTAACAGTCTTACCAAAATTTGTTTGCTATTGCTGGACATTTGTAAAAGTTACGCCGGCTTGAATAAATCTAACTCTGTACGTGTTTTCGATTTTTCACAGCTTTAGAAATGGGATTCATCAGAAGAGATCAAGAGTTCGTCGAGTATAACGAAGTTAGTGGCAATCCAACGACATCGAAAACAGGTGAAAACCTCAATAAAGGGAAAGAAAATTTGATGAACAACCACAAATTAACTATTGGGTGTACAACTAATTAATTTCATATTTGTTACTAACCTCATATCTGTTTATGTAGTCAATATTTTGACAGTGACAGCCATTCTATGTTAAAGCACGCCAAAAAATGAAGTAAATTTGATATGTCACAGTGAATATTAGTAGACACACAAAATTTTTTTATTACAGTCAAAATGTCAAATTACGTTCCAACAAAACATCATTTGCGGGGAAGTTTACCTTTGGGTTTCAATGTAAAGAAAACTGCAACAGAACCACATCGTTAACTCTCAGAAGCTTATACTGAATATGCTCCAGAGGTGGTGGGCACGATTTAAAAGTGGTGATTTTGACACAGAAGACAGGCCCATCAAAAAAGTTTGAAGACGAAGAATTGGAGGTATTACTCGATCAAGATCCATGTTAAACTCAAGAAGAAGTTGGAAAAACATCGGAAGTCACTCAACAAGCCATTTCTAAACGTTTAAAAGCAGCCGGATATATTCACAAACAAGGAAATTGGGTGCCACACGAATTGAAGCCGAGAGACGTTGAGAAACGATTTTGCATGTCTGAAATGCTGCTTAATCGCCACAAAAAGAAATCGTTTTTGCATCGTATTGCCACTGGCGATGAAAAGTGGATTCATTACGACAACCCAAGCGTAAAAGATCATATGTGAAGACAGGCCAACCAGCCAAATCGACACCAAACCCGAATATTTATGGTTCGAACTGTATTTGGTGGGATCACAAGGGTGCGCTGTACTATGAGCTTTTAAAATCGGACCAGACGATCACGGGAGAGCTATACAGGCAATAATTGATACGTTTGAAGCAAGCCATAGCCGAAAAACGGCCAGAATGGGCAACCAGACACGAGAAATTGGTTTTCCATCATGACAATGCTCGGCCACAAGTTGCAGTACCGGTCAACAATTATTTGGAAAACGCCGGATGGGAAATTCTACCTCACCCGCCTTATAGCCCAAACATAGCACCTTCGAATTATCACTTGTTTCGGTCGATGCAGAATCACCTTTCTGGAATACGATTTACCAATATTGAAGGTATTAAAAAATGGCTTGATGACTTTCTCGGCGCAAAAGATGAGAAGTTTTTTTGGGATAGAATCCATAAAGTGCCTGAAAAATGGGAAAGAGTTGCCGCTTCCGATAGACAATATTTTGGATAAAATATTTTACTTAAATAAATGTTTTTTTTTAACAAAAAAATACGAAATTAATTAGTTGCACAGCTGATATCAAAGAAAAAAACTCGTAGATTTAGCACCAAGCACCGTCGCATAATGTCATCATTATTTCGGATTTTTTGACCAAGAACGGCAGCCATCGAATTCACCTGATTTTGTTCCCTGCTATTTTTTTCTGTTTGATCGATTCCAAAGCCACTACGAGGAACACGTTTTAACAGTCGAAAGGAAGTAGTGGAAACATAGAAGACGACTCTTTACCCGAAAATAAAGAAATGTTTCGAGAGCTGCATCAAACACTGGCATAAGTGCATTGCAGTACCTTGAAGGCGATGATATAACTTTTAAGGAATAAGGTTAGGTTAGGTTAGCATCGTTGGCAATAAGCCACGCATAGACCTTTTGGTCCCTAGCGATACCAGATGGGGACCGACCTCTATGAATACCTAAAGTAGACATCATGTAAGATGTCAGCGCTTTTGGCCAATCTAAGTAGGGCTGGGAGCTCCGCTTTTGAGACGTCTTCCAGACCCTCAAACAGTGGGGCTTCCAGGCATCTTAGTCGCGTTTTTAATAATGCCGGACAAACGCACAGAAGGTGTTCTAAAGTTTCCTCAACATCCTCTCTGCATTTTCTGCATTTGTCCGTGCATTTTAAGGAATAAACTTGCATTTTGAATTTTCTGAATGGCGTCCTGGCACTTTTTAATTCAGTTTAATTAAAATTGCAAAGCTTAATGCGTAGCCTAGTATATTATGATTTTTTCTCATTTTCTTTTGTTGCATATTTTAGCTGCATATTTGACTTAAATTTCTTGAATTAATTCGATTTTCAGAAAATATCGAATTTTGTGTTCGAAACGCATTAACTAAAATGAAAATATATTTCAAGCCTAGAGCTGTATAAAGAATTTTGTAAACTAATGGAATTTCACTAATGAAGCTCACATTGGGGGAATTTGCGTATACAGTGTGGAAGTGTGTGTGTGTGTGTGTGTTAGCTCTTCGGTCCAACACTTCGTATTAACTATCCTGCCTGTGCTGGCTGCTAAGCAATCAAATTATTAAAATCACTTAAGCCCATTACAGGTAGTGCTAACAAAATGCATACACACACACACCCACGCACAGCCTGGCACACAATTAAAGTCATGCAAAATACGCATGGACGCGACACTCTCTAATGAAAAATTTGCTGTCGGCGTAAATGTAAATTAAACAAAAGCAAAGTTTGTACACACACACACACAGCAAAGCTCTCACACACATACATGCACACACATATTTGCGATAGGTGCATAACACACACGTCAGGCGTAAGTGTGCATGTGTGAGTGGCCATTATCGTTCACACTGCCAGTCCACCTGACCATGCGAGCAAAGGATATTTGAACGGCTGCTGGACTAATGAATAATTAAGAATTTTTGGCAATGATGCGGCACAGTGCCTGCTAATATTCATTCGCAGTGTTGTTGTTTGAAAAGCGCAAGCCTGAACTCGTCTGTCAAAACAGGCAACCAGATGCAGTTCGGCGTTAAATAACAGAGAGAGAATGGAGCGCTGTATTACGCTTACACACACACACACACATATACATGCATATGCATATATACGTATAAAGACATACTTGTATACAGTAAATACTGCCAGTGTGTGTACGTACGTATGTATGTAGAAAGCCCACATGAAACTAATATTTTAAGTTTCACATGCAAGTGTTGTTTTGTTTTAGGTGCGGTGCTATGCTATGCCGTGCCATGCTACGTGCCATAGTATGCGGGCGAGTTTGTGTTTGTTTATATTTGTTGCATAAGCGGAAAATATGCGAAAAGTAAGCGACACAAACAATCAGCGATCCACAGCATCCTGCCATTATTGTTGGCAAGTAACCAAAAGGTATACTCGCTCATGTATGTGTACGTGTGTGTGTGTAGAAGCATTCACCTCACCATATAAACTCGCCAGAGTCAATTTTAATGCAGAGGAATGTAAGTGTGTATGCGTTTGCGGGTATATATTTCTACTTATATGTATGTGTGGGTGTGTGTGTGTGTGGTTATGGTTACCGTAGTTGCAATTCTTATGCCACAATCTCTATGGTTACGCTGTTTTACTTTATAAAATTACTTTTGATTGCATGTGTGGGTGTGTGTGTTAGTTTATTTATAATAAATGTATGCATGTATGCGTATGTGGTTGTATGTGCGCGTGTGGTTACTTTGGCTGCTGTACAAGTTGCAATGTAGCCGAAAGTATTGTATGAATATTAAGTTGGATTTCGCATGAAAAAAGATGCGCCAGTGAATGGAATTCTCTAGAAATGAAGTTTTTTTTTAATTTACGAGTACAGGTAGGCAATATACGAGGGTCATTTTCAATGTAATAAAAGCTATTAACAGTTGCCTAAAGTTCTGCTTTGTCATATGAAGATATTATTTTGAGGTTAGCACAGGGTCCGGGACTCGAAGGGTAACCAATTTCAAAACGCCCTCTGTTAGTTGGCCAATTGACAGTCAAGAGTATTGTTTACAAGCGCGCGGAAGCATTTTGCCGAGAGTAAACGCGAAAAAAGAAAGTCAGTAATGGATTTCAAATTGCATTATATAGGGTGGGCCATGTAAAATTTGCTTTTTGAATCGGCTATAAAAAAAAAACTAATCAATATTTTTTCAAACTTTTTTTTTTATTTTGAAGATTGAACATTGTCATTTATGAATGAAAAATAATATCGTTCAAATGACTGCCACGACTGGCTTTACAGTAGGCACATTTTCGATTGTTTGGGTTCCAATTTCATGAATGGCAACTTCGATTTATTGTGTTTTAAAGCATCAATCGCCTCCGGATTGTTCGCATAGCATTTTTCCTTAACGGCTCCCCACAAAAAATAATCCAACAGGCTTAAATCACAGCTCCGAGGCGGCCAATTGATATCGGAATTCAAAAACGGTAGCCAAAAGTTCGAGTGTAACTTTGGCAGTGTGACAAGTTCACCGTCCTGTTGAAACCAAATGTCGTCCATGTCATCCTCTTCAATTTTTGGAAACAACTCGTTGAGCATGTCACGGTAACGCTCGCCATTTACTGTAACCGCGGCTCCTCGTTCATTTTCGAAAAAAAATGGCCCGATGATGCCGCCAGACCAAAAGCCGCACCAAACAGTGACTCGTTGTGAATGCATTTGCTTCTCTACAGTAACGTGTGGATTTTCTGAGCCCCAATTCCGACAATTTTGCTTATTGACGTAGCCACCGATGTGAAAATCAGAAAAGAAGAAGAAGAGTCACCACTTTCGAAATAGGTTTTCAATATTTCCCAATTTTGTTCAAGGGCACAGCGTCCGATTTCATAAATGTCAAACATTTAAGAAAATTATGAACACATTTGATATGTCACTTGGCCCACCGTACTTGGCTGGAGAAACACAACCAGCGATTCTTCGTGAGCTCGAGCAGTAAATAAAGTGTTTGTTTATCGCACCATTACTCGTTACAATAACACTGGTAGCATCGCCAAACGCCATGGAGGTGGTCGTCAAAAAACTGCAACGTCACGTGAAATGGCTCACAAAGTGAAGAAGCGACTTGCGCGAAATCCTCAACGAAGTGCCAATCAAATGGTGAAAGAACTGAAAATATCTGACCGTTGCATCCGTCGCATACTGAAAAATGATCTCAAATTCAAGCCTTACAAGATCCAAAAGGCGATTGATCTCACAGCAAAGCAGCAACAAGTCAGACTTGAGAGAGCGAAGGAGTTGCATCGCTTGGCCGAAAAGGGTCAATTTCTGACGAGAAAATTTTTCAAATTGACCAACTCGTAAACTCCCAAAACGATACCGATTATCTGACCGACCATTCATACGAGAATTTGAGTCTTCGATTGGCCACCAGGCGGAAGCATTCGCCACAGGTAATGATTTGGACCGCTGTCACCGCAGATGGGCGCTCTCCAATCTTTTCATCGAGCCTGGCGTCAAGGTAAATACGAAATATTATCAGGAAAGTATTCTGGAGGTTACTTTCAAGTCGTGGACAGACAAACATTTCGTTCGCAGACCATGGGAGTTTCAACAGGTTTTGGAACCGTCTCACAAAGCTCGAGTGAACCAAGAATGGCTAAAAACCAACGTTCCGAACTTCATAACGTTCACACAATAGCTCTCAAATTCACTAGAATCGGATTCGATGGATTATTCTCCTTGGTCCATTTTGGAGAGCAAAGTCCGAACTAAAAAATTCACCAGTCTCGAGGCGCTGAAAAAAGCCATTGTCCGCGAGTGGGCCAAAATACCTGCAAATCACATTCGGGCAGCTTGCGATTCATTTCTGGACCGTCTCAAGGTCATTGTCCGTGGACGCCGCTTTGAATCGATAGATCACTGTGATCACTAAATAAATATTAACGTCATCTGCATAAGCGGACGCAGAATACTAGAAAGTATGTTTTCTAATAGTGGTCGGCAGTCTCCAAGTGTATTTCTGCCATGAAAAATCTCCTCATAAAAAACTATTTGTCAAACGGCGTCGGCTTAAAACTGTTGGTCCATTTGTGGAACAACATTAAAACGCACGCCAGAGATAAAAGGATGAACTTGACCAAATATCCAAAAAGGGTGAAAGCGCCAATTATCTGCCTACCTATTTACATACATACCTAGTGGCAGACTTTCTTGCAATCATCGTCCAGATACTTCTACACTTTATTTCCATCTTCCAGGTTTAAGCCTAAAAGGGATATTAAACCGGATACCAAAGCTGATATTCTTCACGGAGTAAAAGGGCGATCCCGCAATCTGTGCCAATTACTGCGGGATTAGTCTTCTAAAATATCCCCTATAAGGTTCTAGCGAATGTATAGTGTGAAAGGCTGAAGCTCACCGTGAACCAACTGATTGGACCTTATCAGTGTGGCTTTAGACCTGGAAAGTCTACCATCGACCAAATATTCATAATACGCCAAATCTTGGAAAAGACCCACGAAAGAAAAGCGACACACACCATCTTTTTGTCGATTTCAAAGCTGCATTCGACAGTACGGAAAGGAATTACTTGTATGCAGCGATGTCTGAATTTGGTATCCACGCAAAACTAATACGGCTATACAAGATGACATTGCTCAACACCAGCAGCGCCGTCAAAATTGAGAAGGACCTCTCCGAGCCGTTTGCTACCGAACGAGGTTTCAGACAGGGTGACTCGCTATCGTATGACTTATTTAACCTGATGTTGGAGAGAATCGTACGAGCCGCAGAACTTAATCGCTCAGAGCGTGCAATTGCTGGCGTATGCCGATGATATTGACATCGTCGGCCTTAACAACCGCGCTGTTAGTTCTGCCTCCTTCAAACTGGATAAAAAGGGCAAAGCGAATGGGTTTGGTGGTGACCGAGGACAAAACGAAGTACCTCCTATCTTCAAACAAACAGTCGGTGCACTCGCGTATCGGCACCCACGTCACTGTAGACCAACGTAGACAACCTTGAAATCCAACGTAGACTCTCTTACCACCAAGTGCTACTTTGGACTAAGTAGGCAATTGAACAGTAAAGTCCTCTCTCGACGAACAAAACTAACACTCTACAAGACTCTCATCATGCCCGTCCTAACGTAAGGCGCAGAAGCCTGGACGATGACAACATCCGATGAAGCGCCGCTTTTGAGCGTTTGAGAGAAAGATTCTGCGGAAGATTTTCGGACCTTTGCACGTTGGCAACGACGAATATCGCAGGTGATGGAACGATGAGCTGTATGAGCTTTACGATGACATAGACATAGCGCAGCGAATAAAGATCCAATAATAAGCTTCGTTGGCTGGGTCATGTCGTCCGAATGGATACAAACGCTCCGGATCCTAAAGTAGTCGATGCGGTACCAGCTGGTGGAGGAAAAGGAAGGCCTCGTCTGAGTTGGAAAGATCAGGTGGAGAAGGACTAGGGTTCACTTGGTGTGTCCAACTGGCGCCGGTTAGCAAGAGATAAAAAGGACTGGCGCGCTTTGTTAAACTCGGCCAAAATCGCGTAAGCGGTTATCGCGCCAATTAAGAAGAAGAAGAAGTGTTTAATAGCATTTAGTACTAAAATCCTTTTCCAATGAATTGAATAAAGGATCCTTTTTAACGACTGCGATACATTTGGAATATTCAGGTCTATTATTGCTATTTTTCGCACAGCCAACCGGCAGTCAGGGCTTTGGGAGCCTTTCAGAGCAGTAGGTATAGTAAATTTCCTACTTAGTCAGTGGGCGTAGCTTCACACTCATCTAAGTGCTGAAATACCTACCGTAACATCGAATAAGTTATTGTTCCTCTGAGTGCCACAGCGGCTTAGCTGCGCTAATTTCTGCTAGAAGCATCTGCGCGCCTGTCAGATAAGCGGCAGTTTGTGGCATTCGTACTACATTAAACAAACTTTCAGCATCACTAAAACGAATACGAAGGACTAGCAGCTGTTCTTACACAGGGCACTGAGGACTGGATGGCCACACATCCATACGGGAACAGGCGCTCAACTTTTGCTGATTCGCTATGAGGCACCCGTAATTTGTAATTTTTAATTTTTCAATTTTTTTTATTAGTAATTTTGTTAATTCCTTGATTAATTAGGTTACATTTTTCATAGGCTGAATGCAATTATTTTAAATGACTAATTCCGCAGCACTTTACCTTCCACGCAAAATATTTATTCTTACATTGTGGGGCATTATCAATGTTTTTTCACTGCCTATGAATTAACAAAAAATTCAATTACAGCCAATAAATTTAATGAATTAATAAAAACTTGCAAGCGATATTATTAATTTTTATACTTTTTTCTGCGTTTTTTTTTTGGCTTTACAAAAGGACGTCAATTGCCAATGACATCCAGTGGCTTGCAGTTGCCTTTGCAGAGTAAAAGTAAAACAAAAATTCCCCATGTGCTGGTGCGAACGTGCTGAGCGTACTTAAATACTGGAAATTTATTTTTACTGCCAGCTGGAAAGTACAAATTCCATATGTTTGTTGTAAGCAAAATGTGCGTTTGTGTATGTGCGTGCGTGCAACACATATAAACATATGTTTGCTTGCGAGCGGCAAAAAAGTATTTTCTGCAGTGCATTTTTTTACATACTACGTACTGCATACACACACACACACCCACACTAAAACTTACAGCAGTGCATGTCAAATGGAGTTTTTGTCAGAGCTGCCGCTTTTTGCCGCCTGCCTACTTTTAGGCGCTTCGCCTCGTTCATTATACTTTCATTGCAATGTTTGCACAATATTATTTGCTTGCCATTGTTGGTAGCGGCGCCCACTGAAAGTGCCACCGTTGGTTAATTTTTATTTTTACTTGTTTTTCGCTTTTGCGCTTTCGTTTTTTACCTGTTTTGACACATTTTTTTCCAGCATTTGCACCGACATTTGGCCTAATTTTTGCGGTTGTTTTGTGGCGATTTTTTTCAATAATTTTTTACTCTGGTTGAGAACAATGCCTGTGTGCCGAGAACAAATTAGTATTTCATATAAATGAAAGTACAAAAACAAAAAATGCATCAAATAAAAAAAATGGCGAAAGGAATGGGAAAATGAAGGCTTCTGGCCTGTTTATTTGCTGCAATTATTTTTGTTGGTTAACGTTTTATCAAATGTGTAACGGTAAATTAAAATTTACAAACAATGTTGCTCTTACTTTTTCCACCTAATAATTAATAATGATTTTATGAGCTCAAGGGCATTTGATATTAATTTAATTGAGGGTTTTGAAATTGACTTGTGGCCAATGCCTTTGATGCCTTTTGTCTTTAAACTTTCGTTGTCAGTGACCAGGAAAAGTGTGAGTTTATTGGTAGGAATTTCTGAATTTAAATGCGAGTATAGGGATTAACTCAATTGAAATTTTAATAGAAGCTACTATTTGGCATTTCTGGAATGGAGATTTCTATTAAAGTTTTTTTTTCTCGCCTACTCGCATATTACTGGCCAATATTTTGCTTGTATTATTTGTATCAGAGAAAGGTAGATTTTTAAATATTTTTTTCACGTTTCTTGATTAGTGTTCTAAGTTTAAAATAAAAAAACAATGTTTTTAAATAATGTGGCAACTCTACTTGAAAACTTTACTGAATTAAATTATTTTAAAACACGTTTCCCCTCATCACTGCCTCAAAACAGTAAATTTATTTAATTACTATTTTAATAAAGGTGGCAACCCTGTGCCTTTATAAGTCTGGAACTGTCTCAACCAGCTTTCGTTTGATACCAATATTGTAATACTTATTTCTTTAAACTATCGCAAATAATTAGCTTTAATTTTTTTGTATAGGTGGCAATCCTATTTTTAAAAAAATTACGAATTACTATTTTAATAATTACTATTTTAATAAAGGTGGCAACCCTGTGCCTTTATAAGTCTGGAACTGTCTCAACCAGCTTTCGTTTGATACCAATATTGTAATACTTATTTCTTTAAACTATCGCAAATAGTTAGCTTTATTTTTTTTGTATAGGTGGCAATCCTATTTTAAAAAAAATTACGAAATTACGCCTAAATAGCAAAATATAATCGATATTGCAATACTTCACTTTTGCAATACGAATATCAATTTTTTGTTAATAGGCGGCAACCCTATTTAAAAATATCAATACTTTTTCCAGGTCCATTCATTTTATACAACACACAAGATGGTCAGAAAAAAAAGCGATAACGACTGGCGCTGCTCAAGGGTTTACTCTCGGACCCGATCTCTGGAACCTCAGCTACGATGAGATATTGAGCATAAAAATGCCAGAAGATACATATTTAGTGGGATACGCGGACGATATAGTGGCGGTCATACCAGCTCGGAACACTAAGGACGCTAGAAGGAAGCTGAACCAAGTCATGATAAGGACGCAAATATGACTTGAGGACCACGGCCTGGAACTCGCCAAACATAAAACCGAAGTCACGAGGTCACATGCCACTCGAGGTCAGCATGCAAACAGGCGACACGTCCTTCGTGATCTAAAAAGTAATAAAATACTTAGGTATTCAACTTGACTGCAGGCTTACTTTCTGGGCCCAGATGCGGCATGCGGCTACCAAAGCAGCAAAGGTCACGGGAATGCTAAGTAGATTAATGGCAAACTTCGTTAGAGCAAAAGAAAGCTAATTATGGTGGCCTCAAGCTCAATTCTCCTGTACGGCAGCGAAGTATGGGGAATTGTGCTAAACTGAAAAGCCAAGCGCAAAGCACTGGAGGCTGTGCAACGAACAGCGGCACTCAGAATAGTCTCAGCCCACCGCACTGTCTCAGGCGCTGCAATTTTCGTGATCAGCGATCAGATATCCATCGACCTCATGGTTCGGGAACGAATGGATGCTTGGGACTCCAAGAAGCAACACATCATCACTAGCTTCCCAGAACGGAGACGCCACACCATGCTGCGGTGGCAAAGCCGATGTGACACTGAACCGAGTGACAAATGGACGGCGAAATTTATTCCATCGATTAACAAATGGGTCCAAAGGAACTTTGGAGAAGTGAACTACTTCTCACCTCAGTTTCTCTCGGACCACGGCTAATAACCGATTCCAAGTCCATATACTGCAAAGCACCGAGCGATGACGCTGAGCACACGTTTTTTAGTTGTGACAGATGGCTCGCGGAATGAAATGCTCTGAAGAAGCAGATTAGCGACATCACTTCGAACAACATAATCAGCAAAATGCTCGAACGTGGGGATAGCTGGAACGCGGTAAAGAAATACTTACTTACTATACGCAGAGATAGAGACAAAAGAAGACGAGCCTATAGCATGAAAGCTGGCTCCACATATGGTGGACCCAGACGTGGGTGAATAGAATTGGTATTTTATAGATGCCGTTTTAGTGGCCACACCACACGACGCCGTAGACCACGGTCGCTGTAAGTGCGAAGAAATTTCGAACCCTACCTCACCCTCCAAAAAAAAAAAAAATACGACTATTCTCATATTTTCTTCTACTGTCATACTTTAGTAAATTAACGCATTTAAGGTTTTATTTTTTTGATAGGGGGCCGCCCTAATTAAAAAGTATTGTGCAATAAATTGCATTAAAATAGCAAAATATGATCTATATTTCAATAATTTAAATAGTTATCTTTTTCAATTTTTTTATAGGTGGCAACCCTATTTAAAACATCTACGCTTCCTCAAATTCTATTCATTTTATACCAATATGCTCAAGTTTTCTGTCATACTTTAATCAAATAAAGCGTATTATTTTTTAAATAGGTGGCAACCCTATTCAAAAATATCTATGCTCTATCAAACTTGTTTCATTTTATATCAACATTTTTAAATTTTCTTTTACTGCAATACTTTAATTCATTAACACATTTAACTGTTTTTGATAGGTGGCAGCCCTATTAAAAACTACCTTTATTTTCTCCAACTATTCTCAGCTTACACCAATATTTTCATATTTTATTCTACTATCATAGTTCAATCAATTACCGCACATAAATTTTTTTAAAGGTGGCAACCCTATTTAAAAATATCTATACTTTCTGAACTATGTTCATTTTATACCAATATTCTGACATTTCCATCTACTTTAATACATTTTATTAGTTAACACATTTAATTTTTTTTTATAGGGGGCAGCCCTATTAATAGTTTTTCCACTTTATACCAAAATTTTCATATTTTTTTCGACTGCCATGATTTATTCAATTAACTCATATTAATTTTTGTTGATATGTGATAACCCTATTCAAAAATATTTATGCTTTCTCAAACTTATTTCATTTTACACCAAAATTCTCATATTTTCTTCTACTGTCATTATTTAATCAATTAAGCCATTTTAATTTTTTTGATATGTTTTAACTCTATTCAAAAATGTTTATGCTTTTTCATTTTATATCAAAATTCTCATATTTTCTTCTACTTTAATACTTTAATTAGTTAATGCATTTCATGTTTTAAAGGCGGCAGCCCTATTCAAAAATATCTATGCTTCTCAACTCCTTTCATTTTATACCAATATTCTCATATTTTCTTCTCTTTGTCTTCCAAGCATATGGGAATATGCGATTATATCTTTTTTTATGGCTCCGCTGGACAAACGGAGCCTAATATTTTCGGCAGAAATCCCAATTTCGTATAGTTGCAAGAATACCTGCCGCTGTTTACTGCAGAATTTAATAAAATGCGCTGAACTGAATGCTGAATCATACCTCGGCTTGCTCTGAGTCATAAAATGTTTTGATTGTCATTATTTCAGTTCAAAGTTTTAAGGAAAAATAAAGATATCAGCCAAAAAAAATATAGAACAAAATTATATTCAAAATAATTGCAACAAATTTAATTGCAAAAAACTAGATTTTTTCTGTATTAAATATTAAATTGGTATAACTTTATTGTCCATATGCAAAATTTGATGAAATATACCTTTATGTCAGAGATCGCCCATCAAGTCACCGATTAAGGCCAATGAAAATACATTCAGTACTTTCGATGATTATTGAGTTCAACCAAGCTAACAGATACACAAAACTTCTAAAAATCTTCCAAATGTATTCTTTAACAATCGCTGCATCACTTTCAGTCTAACATTTAACTCTTTACCTCTGTGGTATTTTTTACCCAGTAGCGACGAACGCCGGGTTAAAGAAATTTTCAACGTGCAGCCACGACTTTCTACAGTTTTATTAAAGTATAGTGAAAGAATTGTTTTTTTCTAATTAGAATAACTCTAAAAATTATTGCTTTTAATTTTACTCAAAAAGCTTTCGATAGGATAGGTCCTCATATTGTTCTTCGGCAATTAAAACGCTGAAAAGTTGGCAACAAAATGTACCATACAATTAAGTCTTTTTTTACTGAATCGCAAATTCTTTGTTAGTATCAACAATTACAATTCCAATATTTTAAAATTACACAATGGCATACCTCAAGGTTTCCCTCTTTCAGTAATTTTATTCATCATAGCTTTTAATGAAATTACTTCTTTAATTTTCCCAATCCCATCTATTGGTCATTTTGTTTACGCTGATGATTTGGTAATTTTCTCTGACCTAAACGACCTTTGCTAGATAAAAACATTTTCTAAATATTTCAAGTCAGATCTTTGAATGGTCTAAATCATCAGGAGCTAGCATTGTTTTGAGCTAGTGTGCAACATTCTACATCTGCCGTAAACACAAGTGTATCTTCCCTTCCCTTTCCATTTCTAGCACTATAATCCCCCCAAAAACACTCTTAAGATACTCGGCGTTGTTTTTGACAAAAAACTTACATTTAAAGACCATTGTAAATATATATATTAGAATAAGCTTGTTATCTCGATTAAATATTATAAAATATCTTTCGTCTAAACACTTTTTAGTACATACTTTAAGCCTAATAAATATAACGAAAGCGTTAATATTATCAAAAATGGATTTCGCCCTGTCTAGGTATATACGGTCACTGTGCCAAAAATCATCTAGAACTACAGCAAGCACCGTATCAGACAGCCGCTAGAAGATGTATTCGGGCTTTCTCTACAGCTCCAACCAAAGCTGTTTTAACGGAAGCAGGACTACCGGATATCGCATCCGGAGTACTGAGCAAGACGATGAAGTTAATACCAAAAATTATGCCCTGCAAGAGCAAACTTCTATTCAACATAGTCGAAAGGTCGTCACAGCTTACAATGCAGAGCAAAAAACTGTCGGACCTGTCGCGATGCATCACACTCGCCAAAGAATTGCACATCATATCTACTCCGATCCTTATGAGAACACCAACATACCCTCAGTAGGTTTCCCTTAAATCCTGTTTCTATAATAAATTATTCTGCCTTAAAAAAATTGAAACAGCATCGGTCGAATACATACTATGCAGCACTACAGCGTACCTACCGCACCTTTTCGAGCAGCATGGGATTTTATATTCACTGACGGATCCAAATCCGGCACCAGCACAACATTTGCCGTGACAATACTGCTCCGCTTTCACAGCAGAAGCGGCTGCACTGCATGAAGCAGTAATGTGCAGCTTCCTAAACCAGCAAAAAACAGCTAATATGCAGCGACAGTGGGTTGCAATTATATGGGTTCCTGGTCATGCTGGAATCAAAGGCAACGAAGTTGCTGATGAACGTGCAAATAAAACACGGATGCAGCCATTATATTTCTTTAACCACCTCACTCCGAACGACCTACGGATGTATGCGTCAAATTACTTAGCCGGAAAACTCACGCATGATTGGGCCACATATCATCACTACTACAAATTAAATAATCCCCGTGGAACTATACCGATTTTCCCATCTGACTCTCCTTGCAGAGGTATCAGAACTTTTGTGCGTCTACAAACATTCAATTCCCACTCATAGTCATTTACTAAATGGAGCCTTGAAGCAGCCATACTCATACTGCAAGATTCCAGTTTTTGCAGCAGCAAACCCTCTGACATCTGAAATTAGCAAACTCAGATAATATTAACGCTTTCCTTAAATTTCAAATCTTAGCTAAGTAAGTAACATAAGTACTTTCATCCAACATAACACCAAGTTTTTATTTTTTAATACTTAATGTAAATTATCTAAAATAGTCTTACGAGTATAAATCTCGAGCCGAAGGCCTTAGTAGCCAGAGTTCTCATTAAATCTTAGTGAATTGGTTATTTACTATATAAGTATTAGTCTTACATATAAATAAATAAAATAAATTTCACTCAACTCCTTACTCCTCGTTCCTCTTTGACTGAGTTTCAATACTTCATATTTTAACTGCTTGAATTTTAGGTTTGTAAATGTTGGTAAGTTTACTCGGACAGTTTCGAAGAATAGCAGAAGTTTCAAATCCATGCGGTGCGTGTGCCTAACTGTCAGCAGCCTTCTCATCCCAGCTTTCCATCCACCCTATACGCCCTAAAATTGAACCCTATTCTTTCCAATCTATAATCCAATTTGGACAAAATATCAATTAGAAATATATAATCCCGCTTTTTTGCTTTTCATTTCACACATATGGGAGAATAATCTTTTTGAAGTGAAACTTCTTTTGTCTCGAAGGATGAAACGCTGTGAGGAGTAAAACCATAGCGTTTCATCGATATGTGACGCTACGCCAGCGCCATCTGTTAAAAGCGTGGCGTGGATGAAACGCTGTGAGGAGTAAAACTACGCTAAACTACGCTAAAACACGCTATGCCAGCGCCATCTGTTAAAAGACTGGCGTGGCGTGTCGTCGTGAATGTAATGCGGTCGTTTATTATTGCATTCTTATCGAATGTAATTTGTAAATATGACATTTGATTGACGGCCGCCGTAGCCGAGTGGGTTGGTGCGTGATCACCATTCGGAATTCACAGAGAGGTCGTTGGTTCGAATCTCGGTGAAAGCAAAATTAATGAAAACATTTTTCTAATAGCGGTCGCCCCTCGGCAGGCAATGGCAAACCTCCGAGTGTATTTCTGCCATGAAAAAAATCTGCTCATAAACATATCATAAAACAAAATGAAATAAATGCATAAAAAAAAAAAAAAAAAAATTTTTCTTGTGATTCGAACCAAGGATTTCGGATCGGAAGCCCACATTGCTAGCCGCTGGGCTATCGCGCTGTGCTGTCGCCGCAAAATAATGTATCATAAATCTGTTTACCATACCAAAGACCATACACTTTGCGAACGCATTTCGGTGGAAACAGTTGACAGTTATCCCAAACACAATATTATATTAGTAACGCGAGACGCGTCATAGAGTGTGTGTGTAGTTTTGAGCAAATCTTACAAACATATTTTGTTTTGTTGATTGATTTCTGTTAAATATGGCATCAAATCAACAAAAACGGAAACCGAAAACAGGTGCTGAACGGCAACGTGAGTATTTGGAGCGTAAAAAATTAAGAGCTACTGTTGAACACCGTGACAGTGAATCCTCCGGTTGTACGATAAGTGATAATTTGTAGTACCAACAACAAGATGCGGAACTACCATTGATGCAGTATTTCATCGATACCTTGATAGATTAGAATGTAGATCATTTTTTACGTATTTCAGTTACCATAAAGCCCTTGTTTCATTTTTGGAAAACGAATCCAATAATGATAATGACAATGCCGAGAACCAAATGTAATTGAGTACAATAAATTCATTTCTTTTTATATTAAAATAAATAAATAATTCTGTTTAATAAAATTCCATTCCATGCTTTCCATGACTTCTGCATGCATTATATTGAAATAATAGTTAAATTATTGATTTGTTGATAAAAGAAGTTTCACTTCAATCGTGCGGGTTCCGTGAACTACCACACACTTTCTTTTTTTTTTTCTAAGCGAAATATCATAAAGTATGGATTGGTTTTAAATGAAGATTAATTTTAAAAATACAAAAAAAATATGCATTATAACCCTGCAACAGCATTCTGTGGGCACGCGGCTTCCCACACTGCTTAGGCTACCCAAATAATACGCATTCATTATTTAGGTTTGTAGCATTAAAGCGAAAACAGTGATTACAAAATAATTTATGAATAATAATTCGTAGTTATTATTTAACCCATAAAATTATGCATACTAATTATTTTGATGACACAAATTCCCAAAGGTAGTTAATTTTAATGTCTCTATGTGTGTTTGCTGATTTTTCGGTGCTGCGTAGGAAAATCCACTGGCAGGAAACTGGTGCGCTACTGGTGAAATTAGGTCCTTAAGTGGCAATCGTAATTCGTGTGTGTATACACCAAGCAGCTAGTGATTTTTACAAGGTGTTGTCCCAGGAAGGCCCTTTTTTATATGGTCCAATTTACAACCCTATTTCACCAGATTGGTACTAGTGCCAAATTGGGCAGTTGAAAACTAGTACGCTCTTCAATCTTTTTTCTTTGATATGGTCCCATTTACAACCCTTTTTCACCAGTTTGGTACTAGTGCCAAATAGGGCAGATGAAAACTAGTACGCTCTTCAATCTTTTTTCTGTAGTTTCGAACTAGTATTAAATCTACCACATTATATTTAAACACAGAAAAAATGCAATTTTATAAGAGTAGTTTATGTGGCTGCCGCAACGAGGGAACACCGAAAAGCGCATTAGCATAAAATTCCTGGTTGGTTTTCTGAGAGTGACAAATAAAACTTAATTTTTTTTTTTTTTTCTTAATTTATCGCATTTAAATTTATTACTATTTATGATTTATAAACACGATCAATTTTTTTATTACAACTTAGATGTGTAAAATTGATTGGCATTTTAAATATCTCGGTGTTGGTTTGAGCCCATAACACATAACTTTGTTAGTGTTAGTGTCTGGGTCTTCTGAGTTGGTTCTTTCATGGAGTGCCCTAGCACCGCTACTGTCATTGATACACGAATAAAAGGACCTATAGTTTTACGCTGCCTCCGAACGGCTAATATTTTTTATGAGGAACTTTTTCATGGCAGGAATACAATTGGAGGATTATCATTGACTGCCTTAGGGCTACCGACATTTTCTATCATTTTGGTGATTCGTGCACACAGCGGATTTCGAGCTTTCGAGCCCTGGCTTTACCAAATGACAGTCACGCACCAACCAAACGGACAACGGCGGCTGAAGCTCAAGTAAACAAAACACCAAACGCACTCTCCCCGTGGCTCAAGTAATTCTGAAGCTCAAATTAATAAAATATCAAACACACTCTCCCCGTGGCTCCGGTAATTCTTTTACTCTGCATGTGTCCTCGGTACTCACTCCCTGTCTTTAAGTTAATCTGCGACGTTGTATTCTCTTGCATTCTTCTCATTATAGAGCTTCTACAATTCATTATTCTATCATCTTTGCAACCAATCTGCTTGAGGGCAGAACCATAGATGTTGCGTGAAATAATTATCTCTCGAATGCTCCTAAAGCCTTTGCATCTTTATTCGGCACCATTTTTTCCTTGCTTAGAGAGAATCATGCACTTCAACTGGCCATGGAGGCCAAAATAGCAGCAGTTGAACTCAAATACACTTAGCTTAGAATCGGTACTGACATTATTGCTAGTATTCATGCTGGGTCTCTCTCTCATCAAGAAACACAGGAGCTGCATGAGAGCCTTCTCGAAAAAGATACCAGAGCAACAGTCTATTAGAGACCCGTTCGTGCCCAAAATGATGCGAACACGTCGCAAGCATCCTAGGGTCAAAGCCTGTGAGATATACCTGTAAGGCTTCGAAGCATTACCTCCTCAGGTTTGGTATCAACATCTCTCTGACTATGTGAGAAACCACACGAACGTGAGTTGCCTTTTCTTAAGCCTAACTTAGTTTCGAACAAATCGTAGAGGTTTTTCTCAATTTTAAAGCACCTGATGTTCTTGGGCGATAATCCAAATTTATAGAATTCGAAAGAACGACATAATTTTCTAGTCTAACTCAAACCAGCAACCTACTGCTCCAGAAGACTTAGTCATCATATGGCACCATGGCTGTTATTTTGTGCATACACTGCCTCACTCTAAAGGCAGTTGCCACTACTATTTACTATATATAATGCAATATGACCGCTTTAAAGAGGAAGTAGATGCATTAGAAAGAGTTCGGGAGCATCCGATAGTCTTAAACACCCTCACGAGAGATATACTTGTATGTTCAACTAGCGGAAATTGGGAGTCAGTTCAAGCTTTTGCAGCGAAAAACGTAATGCGTCTCCGTCATATCGATTGGTAGCGCCTTGGCATGGCTGCACCAGGCGGAGCATCACCATTAGCAGAAGTGCAGTGGAGGCTGGCCGAAATTGACAGGCCGACAACAATCACAGATACTTGAGTTCTAGACTCGCATTGACGTACTACTTGACGTAGAAACACAAGAAGACGAGCCTATAGCATGGAGCTGGTTACAAATACCCAGACGTGGTGCATACACTTGGTATTTTTTATGTATGCCATTCTAGGCCCTCCCGAAGTAATTCCCGTTCTAGACCTTCCCAAAATAATGCAAAAAATGATCCCTGTAAGGGTGTTTCCCCAAAAGAAGAGAAGGGATTGTTTTAGTTCCCACACAACTCGACGCAGTGGACGATGGTCGCTGTACGGACGAAGTCATTGTGAACTCTACCTCACCCAACAAAAAAAAAACACAAATTCCACTACTATCAAAACGAAAACTAAGCAGCTCGCTAGTGGTATTAGTTCTACCCGGACGTTCTCTACACACTTTCAGATTTTCCCTACAGGGTGTGTTTCTGTGCAAGTATTTGCATTAATTTGTTACATGTATTTATTTATATTATAGTAATTACTGTTTATGGTTGTGGTACTCACCAGCGGATTGAAAGAGATTTGACAAAAATCCATTGAAATTATTTTAGAGTTTACTATAGAAAATATATTTGGATTAGAATTTAATATTGAAAATACATGTTGGTATGTTGGTTAAAACCTTTGAGAATTTAATAAAAATTTGTTAATTTTTATTTTCGGGTATTATGTGCGAGTTACGACTATATTGCCTGCACTGCGCACTGCAGTCTATCGGTAAGTCCTTCCAGATCGGAGTTTGTCTTTTTTACGAGGAAACGAAAAGTGCGCTGAGTTTAACTTAGGCTAAAACTTCCCTCAATGGGAGTGCTCCGCTGGTGTTTTCTGACAAAGTGAAATACCCAAGTCTAATCCTTGATTGTATACGCAGATAAAAAAAGGCAATATCTGTCTTATATGGATGAGGGGTATTATAGGGAGGCCTCTCGTCTGGAGTTTTATTTTGACTTTATAATAGTATTCTAAAACCAATTCAGTTCTATAAAGTAATTGTCTGGGGGCACTTCTTGGAGCGGACGATGCACGTAAAAAAGCTAGAAAGAGTTCAAAAGTCTGCCCTAATTGGAATTAGTGCATCAAAGTACTCCCATTCTAGCGCTTAACACAATGCTAAATGGTATGAACATCGCAGGCAAAATTGCTGCTGCACATCCCGCAACAATACTGAGTGGCTCGGGTTACAAACTTGACCTCACTTCCGGACATTCATGTAACTTCACAGACTGATTGGAATTGACACCCCAAAAACAGGAGTTTATCAGAGCGCGAAGAAAAAAGCTGGAAATTAAACTACATACCGGCAACCATGAAACATTCTCTAAGGAGTTGATTAAGTATCTTAGCGTGATAATGGACAGGCAGGCAACTTAGCTACAAGCAGCACTTATCTGCGGAAAGCGCAAGAGCTGATGACATCAATGGGACGCTAACACGAATGCTGTCTAATACTGGGTGGACCACAAGGCAGCAGAAGACGTCTCTTATGGATAGTTGTAGTCGTTAACGCCGCTCCAATATGGGTCACAGCCAAAACGTCCAGCGTACCATACGAAGTGCAATAAGGGAGACTTGGGGATACCGAACGGTCTCGAGAGACGCAATAGGCGTTATCGCAGGCAAACTACCAACGGTCATTCAGGCAAAGGAATTGGGCCGTCTCTGTGGCAGACGACGAGCTAAGCCGTTGTTGGAAGAAAAAGCTGAAGAAAGACTGCATTGATAGAAGAATGGCACAGCAGATGGGATTTGTCAACTAACGAACTCTGGATTCATAAGCTTATCCCAAATATTAGCCAATGGGTGCACAAGAAACATGGAGATGCTGACTATTATCTCAGTCAAGTACTGAGTGGTCACGCTTGTTTTTTGAAGTATCTCTATCGGTTTAATCTGGAGGACCACTCGTTCTGAATATGTATTCTTCTACTGCGATTGTTTCGCAGAGGAGCGCCTAATATTTGATGCACTTCCCGGTGGGCAGCTGTGCCCCGAAAATCTAATCCCCAAGATGATCACATCAAAAACTTTCTGGAATGTAGTAAAAAATGTTGCAACAATTATAGTAGTATATCTTCAACGCACAGAGTGGCAACGCATCATGCAGATTTCGACTGGAGGTGAACTGACTACGAACCAACGACAAATCCCAAACGTCTGAGTCTAGCGGTCACGACGATAGCAGACCACGACATGTCGGGCGGTACTTATAACAACTTTCCAATGTTTCATTTGCTGCAGAACCACTTATGAAGTAGAAGCAATGGATGCTATCGGTAGCGTTTAACCTCCATACTCCCATGTGAGAGGAACGCAGGTACCTGTTGTGTCAATAAACATAAACACGGCTCCACCTTGATGAAATGTTACCACGGTTCCAGGGTGGACTTCAGTTGATAAGGAGGATTGTTATTGTCACACATACCACTGATGCGACGGCACCTTTTATTTCAACCTCCTTAATAATAAAAAAAGAAAGTATCTTCAAACTCTTTAATTTCATCTCCCTGGCGACTCCTCAATGTACACCCTCATTTAGACCGAGCGGGTCATTCTCTACTAACAATCCAATAAGGCAAACGTGGGCGCGTTCCAGCGTTTGGAGACAAAGGTTGATGTATTTGTCATCCATGAACAGCTCAAAGATAGATAGTAAAATAATCGCCGTATTTGCAAAGAGCTCTCCATCAAATGCAAGTTCAGACTACCGGATCGCTCTATTGTGTTCCAAGCGGAGGTAGCCGCAATCAAAGAAACCGTTGCTCACTGATGTAAAAGCTATCAAGAAAGTAAGAATGTAGGGTCATTGGCTTAATAGGGGTGCACACGATGGTGATTGGGTGATATTTCCGTCGCATTCGAATTTTTTTACGTTACGCTAATTTGGGTGTCTGCCTACAGAGACATTCCAGAAAACAGCTCGGTGGATGGGTTAGCTAGACAGAGGATCTGTGAGGTATTTTCTCCACGAAATAACAAAATCGGGATACTCTTGAGTACCTGTGGTATGCTCATGGAGAGAAATGCTTCGCGCCAACTTAGCAAGCGCAAGCGCTTCTGGCTGCAGGCAGGAGCTTTTAAAGTTAAAAAAGCCTCAGCTCTCAAATTTTATAGGTATTCATACCGGACAATGTGTGCATGCTGTGAAACTCAACAATACTCAAGTTTTTCTGGTGTCAGCTAAATTTAATATATGGGGAATCATGTTGGGATCTTCTTCTTAGCGGTCTCATCAAGTCTTGCACCCGCGGGGTTACGATTTAGACAATTTTTCTCTTACTTCCTTGCAACGACTGGTGTTATTAGTCTCCTAATGAATTTCATCAGCAGCATGAAGCTGACGTAGCTTCGGGCTACAGGTGGATCGAATGCGTTCGAGGAAAGATCGAAGGTTAACCAGGCCTGATGTCTCAAGTTTTATAGGTGACCTTACCTGGCATTGTATGTCGTCATCATTATTTTCTTTACTTCGAGTCTTGCTGGCGTCAGCGAAATATATGGAGGATGAGGCGCACTCATCCAGGTACCTTCTCTTTAGCTATCTTGCTCCAGCGGGGCTAAAATTTAGACATTTTCTTTTCTTACTTCTTTACAATGGCTGCTTATAAAGCAGGCCTTGATATTAGCCATCTGAAGAACCTCTGCAGTAGCGGTTAACACAACCGCAATTCAGGCATTACTCGGTCTTCACCCACATAAGGCAGTCATCCAGTTAGATCGACATTTGGGCACTTATTTCATAGCTCAGAAGCTGAAGGTTAACCGGAAAATCGTTAATCATCGTCATCGTTAATTTTACCATCGAATTACAGCTAAATATTTTTCAGAGCTTATTCGGGTGTTTACCCTTTTTTGGTGTTTGGCCGAGCTCCTCCTCGTATTTGTGGCGTGCGTTTTGATGTTGTTCCACAAAAGGGACCTACAGTTTCAAGCCGACTTCAACCAACAAATATTTTTTACGAGGAACTTTTTCATGGTAGAAATACACTCAGAGGTTTGCCATTACCTACCGAGGGGCGACCTCTAGTAGTAAAAACGTTTCCTTGATTTGGCTGTTTCGCCGAGATTTGAACCTACGCTCTCTCTGTGAATTCCGAATGGTAGTCACCCACCAACCTGTTTGGCTACGGCGGTCGCCGCTTCAGTTACTTCACTTAATATTTCACCTTCGAAAAACCGATAATAAAAAGCTGAAAAAGCTATACCTTCCACACTACCGAGCTCTATAAATTAATTACTTTCGTAACTGTAAATTCTTTTGGTGCCGAGCTCCACTTATCAATGTGCATATCAACCAAAATTACTTTGTTTTCTAACATTTCAAAAACTGTTGGAATTACGAGCTTTTCCTTGTGGTTTGATTCAGGCAGCAAAAAAAAAAACGAATTATGTTTGAATAAACAAAATTTAATATTAAATACCACAAAAATGTGTAAGCCTATTTACATGATGTATGCGCGTAATTAACATAATAGATACATATGTATGTGTATGTAGCCCTGCGGGCAATTAGGTCAGGCTGCATGAGAACTATTAGGGAAGTGGGTGGAATATGAAGTTGCAGCTATTAATTAATGCGACCCTCCCCACCAAGAGTACAGTATTTATTTTCTTCTTGACAAATCTGTGGCAAAGCAAAGCCACACATACTCACATACAGATACACACATACATACGTATATTTTCACGCAGGTATATTAACCCTACAGGGAAACGCTACAATTCACAAGTGGCTCACTGCTGGTGAGCACATTTTTAGTTTTCGACAAAGACAACTTTTGATAATTTTGACAATTACATGGTTATAAAGATTACGTTGTATTTTATTTTATGGAAGTTACGTTGTATATCCTGGAAAGTTTCGTATTACTTTTTAACAATAAATTGCTAGTTTCGACATGATGGACTTCGTATTATTCAACACTTGTTAATATTGAGCCAGATGTGTAGAAACTCAACTTCAGCACAGACACAACTTTTCTGACTAAAAGTTGCACTTTGTGTAAATAAAAATTGACTAGCGCGCTACTATTTAAGATAAGCCTATGAGTTCAGCGCCCGTTAGTTGACGAATCCCATATGCTGTGTCATTCTCCCATCGAATGCAGCTTTTCAGCTTTTCTTGAGCTTTTTCTTCCACCGATGGCTTAGCTCTTCGTCTGCCATAGAGATGGCTCAACTCTTTTGCTTGAATGTCAGCTGGTAATTTGCCCACGATAACACCGTAACATTCGTTCTAGCGCTCCATTGATGTCATCAGCTCTTGCTTTTACCGCTGATAAGTGCTGCTTGTAGCTAAGTCACCTGTCCATTATCACGCCAAGATACTTAATCAACTCCTAAGGGAATATTTCAAGGGTGGCGATATGCGGTTTTATTTCCTCCTTTTTTCTTCTCATAAATCGTGTCGGATTTTTGGGGTGCCAATTCCAATCCGACAGTGAAGATACTTGAATGTCCACAAGTGAAGTCAAGTTTGTAACTCTCAGTTTTGTTGCGCGATGTGCAGCAGACACAATTTTTCAGACTAAAAGTTGCTATTTGTGGACATAAAAATTGGCTAGCGCACCAGCTCAAACTCATTGCGCCCGATGCATCAAATTTGAGCTTACTTAACTCTCCTAGGTTAGGTTAAGTTACGGCTCTGTCCACTATGGGACACTCAGGCTCCCAGCCTCTTGTGATCCGACGTGAGGAGCTTGTCTTCCCTTTTCTAAAAGCAGTGTGTACTTTTCAAAAATTTTAGAAGAACCCTGATTTCCGCAGTACAGAAATCTTCTAACTCATTAAAAAATTGCCTGCTTGAAATCGTAAATCTACTCCTGGATCATCTCTTTCACTATGCCATCTGGACAGCTTTTGCAAAAGTCATCCGTTTGCAATTCTTCCTCTGGGCGTGTCTGTCTATTAGGCAGTGCCCAAATATAATAGAAATCCTTGATATGACTATAATTATTTTGGCTTAGCAGAGACTCTGTGCATTTAGCATTGAGAGTCGGTCACAATTCTCAGACGATTCTGCAGCTCGTTTCATTACGTCATCTCTCATTCGCTGTTCTTAGAATTTGCTCAAAAACAAGTCGCAGAACCTCACAGACGTGTAAAGGACATACCTATATCAATGTCTGCGTTTGCTTCACTCAGCTTTTGGAACGTTAAAGCCAGTAAAAACCCTTCTAGTCCGATGGTTCATCCTACAGGGATACTTCTGGAGGCCGCCATGAGCAATAAACTCAATCGTCAGTTACATTCGTCTGCTGTGTTAGTCGATGCACATATTTTTGGAAGCATCCGTGTCCGCTTAAAAGCTGCGTCAAGAAAAACTCAATATCTCCATGTTTTCGGCAGATCCACTACCTATACGTCCATCGACCTTTTAGGGACTGATCCCAATTTGATTCCCAGTCAGCTATCGTTCTGCTTGTTTGAGTTCCTCTGTCGGCTTGGAACTTTCCGGGCAGTAAAACTTCTCCTGTGCATTTGCCTGGATGCTTATAGGCAGTTTGCCAGCTATAACGCAGATTACATCATCCGACCCCGTCCTAAATACGCTTGTGGTCCTCAACGTACTTATTCTACTTAGCTGTAGTACTTCTTTATAACACTTTAAGACACTTTTCTGCTCCAGCCCAGATTGCAGAGGCGTACAGCATTATAAAGTCCATCATTGTGAGAAGAATTTGTCTCCTGGCGCCCTGTGGTCCTTCTATGTGCGGTAGCATACCCATAAACGTGCTGTTAGCCTTTATCGCGACTACTTCAGGCCAGAAGCTCTGGTTGGTCTACCACCACTTGATGTTTTCATTCAGAGAGAAGAGGAGAGGCCTTGAAGGCCATCTGCAGGGTGAAACACAATGAGAACTGGTACGGTCCTTGTCCGACATTAGAATACAGGGAAGGCATGGTCTTCGACACAACGATTCTATCCATGCCTCTTGACTCCATGCCATCAAGAGTCGTACTTGAAAAGAGATACAGTGTGGTGCTGCCAGGGGCTCAATTGCGGTCAAACTCTGAAAATGAACCCGGCAAACATTTCGCATTTTCACGGATGGCTCCAGGACCGAGCACGGCTCCCGCTTTGGGGTCTACGTGGAATCCAGCTGGACAAAACTGCACTTTGCTCTTGGAATGCATGCATCTGTGTTTCGAATGGAGGTGTATGCTGTTCAAGAAGCGATGAACTTTGTTGTGGAAAACCGATGTAGAGGCAGATCTGTATTTGTCTACAGCGACAACACAGCTGCGCTCATGGCCTTAGACAGCCCCCAACCACATCAGGGGAGTCGAGTCCTGTAAATCCCGTCTGAACTATGCCGGTAGACATAATATCCTGTTGTTAACATGAGTCCCGGGACACGTGGGTATCGTGGTAACAAGACCTCTGACTCCTTAGCTAGGATGGGCTTTGAGGCCAACTTCCTTGGCCTGGAGCGCGTTCAGCCACTCCCTTCTGCAGCCATCCAAGCCACGGTTAGAAAATGGATTACTGCAACCCACAAGTGAGCTTGGCGGGCTGAGAAATGGTAGGCCGCAGATGGACTAAACTGATGTTACCAGTAATGTCGGACCGACTGCCGCAAATCCTCCTGTCATTGAGCACAAGGGACTGTAGGCATCTGGTTGGACTGATGGCGGACCACTTTTTGCGGGCGAATCACATGGAAAAGTTAGGCATCTCCGACAGTACACTCTGCCCAGCTTGTGAAGAGGAGGATAAGATGGCATTTCATAGCTACATTGGAGGTTGCCGATTCACGCCTGGCCATCAGTGAAAATGCCAATATCAGTGACTATACCAGTGTCAAGGTTGTTGTTGCTGCTCTCAGTGTAGTGTAGACAGCGGTCATCTCCATCTAGCTCATCTAACGCTAGACCCAGGAAACTTGCAGTTTCGACAGGTTGGGTCCAGCGGGAAAGGGGTGTTAAATGAATGGATTTGATGGGCTATGCTAAAAGGTAGTTCGTGTCGTGCGGGAGGCCTTCACATAACGGACATATGTTTAGTATGCCGGGGTCGATTCTGGATAAGTAGGAGTTTCCCCTGCTACAGTATTCAGAACGTAATTGGGCCAAAGTTTTGCGAGACTCTAGAGGAAGTTGGAGCTCTTCATCTGCAATGGATGGTGATTGGACTCCGATGACGCCTTTCGGGGGTCGGGAGCCTAAAAGGGTGGTAAGAGTCTACCGATGAATGTCGTTAATTGTCTGTCTGTACACTGTCCGATCCAGAAATAGTTGGTATGTTTTGTCCTGGATCAAGTACGCGTAGTTAAGGAGGTTCCTCCTGACATGCCTGGGAGGCGACTGAAGCTCAAGCAGGTGTCACCCTGGGAAAAGTAGAGCAAAGCTAAAAACTAAAGGCTGTAAGTTTTTTTAATTTCGAACTTGGAACCAATCGAATGGCGGTCACCCATGAAACGATTTTGCTATGATGACCGCCTGCTTTGTTCACATTTCTATCGAATTCAAGCAACATATTTGTGTGTCAGCACGGGAAAGTAGTTTTCCTGCAAAAAAATTCGTTTGTGGCTGTGTGCGTGCGTGAGCGTGCCTCATAGCATTCACACGCAATTGAACACTTAATTAAAAATTTCGCGCTGTAATTGCGAGTTAATTAAGAAACACACATAACAATTACAATTTAACCACATATATTAACCACTCGCACAGTAGGTGTAGAAAGTCATGATACCAATGAGTAGCATTGCGTTTGTGGCACAAAAAACGACTACGAAATGTGGTATATATTGTTTGTTTTTTTTTTTTGTTCTTTTGCATTTATTTTGCTTGCAATTGCTCCACTTACCAAATATACGTCCCGCTTGACTGCCCAACGGCGCTGCTGTCAGCAACAGCAGCAACGCAGCAAACCCATAAATGATGAGGCCAAGATGATTTTTATATTTGGCTGAAATGCGTAGCGTCATTTTGTTGTTTATGTTGTTGTTATAACGACGTTTTGTTGCTGTTAAATTCACTATTTGCTAGATATTTACACGTATAAGCACTCACGCGCACACATACACACACACGCACAAGTGTGTGAACAAAGTTGTTGTTGCCTACTTTTGGCGGCTGTTCTAAAACTTAATTAACGAGCAGCACAAGGAAGTTGGTGAGTTGCTCTTGTTGTTGTTGTTAATTTTGTTGTTGTTGGTGGTAGTGATGGCACAAGTAATTGTATCGGTGGCTTTGTTTTTCGTTCTTTTGAAATTTTTTTTCTCGGCCGACAACAGTAACGGTGGTTATTAATAATTTTCGTTTCACTTTTTTGGTCCTTTTTTGCTATTTTACTTTTCTTTGCTGCTGACGAAGCTTTTCAACAATTTTATTATTGTTTTTGTTGCTCTTTTTTGTTGTTGTTGTTGCTTTTTTGTTAATGTTGCTCTTTTGTTGTTGTTGTTGTTGATTGACTCATCAATTTTTGCAGCCTTTTTTTTTTTGCTTTAGTTGCTATAATTTTTCTCAATTTTTCCGTTTTTGTATTCAGTTAATGGCATTTGTTGCATGAATTTAGTTTCCTCGCTTCTTCTCACTCCTTTGCTGTTCTTTTTTTATTACTTGTTGCTTCTGCAAGTATTTTGTTGTATAACAAATGCTTCGTTGTTTGCGCATATCATTCGCATGTTAACAAGTCTTAATGCATTTTGTTTATGGATCCTGAAAATAGAAAAAGTTTAATGAGAAAATTGATAAATTGCAAAACTGATAAATTTATGGTGGGTTTATTTTTAATATAACGAGTGTCGCTCTTGGTCGATAACTCATACACTCCCCACAAGCGATTTTTATTTTAATATTTTTTTTATTCAATTTCGATAAAATGTTATATATCGGGTAAAAGCAATTATTATTTTTAGCTGATTTACACATTAAAAATAAAACTATTATAATTTATAAAATTACTTCCAAAACCAGACATGCTTCTCAACGGCTCGCTCTGATATGAGACGAATGGAAAGGTATACTGTTGGCAAAAAGTAAGGTGAATTTATTTGTCAAACTTCGCGGGATTAAAATTTCACCCCAGTTTTTTTTTCATGAGTTGGCAGCACTGTTAATAACATCTGTTCCAACTTTCATGTGAATGTCATTATCAGTAATATATTTACGCTTGTATTTACCAAACGACCAAGAGTGCATTTTTCTATTTTTACAATGTCTGATTTGATTGAGCAGAGAAGTGCCATCAAATTTTGTTTGCGGAATGAAATTTCGGCTGCGGAAAGGTTTAGCATGTTGCAGAAGGCATTTGGTGTCGAATCATGTCGCAGAAAAATGTTTATAAGTGGTACAAAGACTTCAAAGAGGGTCGAGAACGTGTTGATGACTTGGAGCGCTCCGGACGACCATCGACGTCCACAGATGACCAACACGTCAATAAAGTGAAGGAGTTAGTGCTCAAAAATCGTCGGTTAACTCTTAAAGACCTTACTGATATGATCGGAATATCAGAAGGATCTGTGAAAACCATTTTGAAAGACCATTTGGGCCTACGAAAAGTCAAATCTCGTTTGGTACCGAAAACTCTCAATTTCTTGGAAAAAAGTCGTCGCGTTGATGTGTGTGAAACAATGCTTTCAGACTATCAGGACAAGCTCAAATGCATCTTTACGGGAGATGAGACTTGGATTTATGCTTACGACCCCGAAACAACCGACCAATCAAGCAAATATCGTGCTAAAGGCGAGGCCAGACCGAAAAGAGCACGTCAAAGTCGTTCAAAAATAAAGGTCATGGTGACAGTTTTTTCGATTTTCGTGGTGTGGTGCACTATGAATTCCTTCCACCTGGCCAAACTGTTAATAAGGAATATTATTTGAGCGTTATGCGTCGTTTACGTGAAGCAATTCGTCTAAAAAGATCAGAATTATGGGCCAACAACGATAATGCACCGTCTCACACTGCACTCGTTCTCGTGACCATTTCGCCAAAAATTCCACGCATATCGTTCCGCAACCACCGTATTCGCCTGATTTGGCTCCGTGTGGCTTCTGGCTATTTGGCATGTTTCGGGGGTTTGCAAAAATCGTTGGCATAAGTGTATTTCATCGAAAGGGGATTATTTTGAAGGGGGTGAAATTGATTTACAAGAATAAATAAAGATTTTTCATTTTACAACCAAATTCACCTTACTTTTTGTCCACAGCCAAAGGCATTTTTTGTACCCCTTTAAAAAAATTTAGCACTTAATTAAACCTTTTTGTTGCTGTTACTGTCCCCATTCCTCTTCTTTTCCTTCTTCTTTATTTGCCAATGCGAACACCGTCGTCGAAACGATCTGAAGCAACTGAACATGTTGTGGAGGATGTGAGATGGCGGAAAAACTCTCAGTAGACTTAGATAGATCTCTGGTACCGAGTAAGTCTTTGACAACGGTCAAACCTGGTGTGAATCAGGTAAGTACCGGTAAAAAAACTGAAATTATTGGAGATTCGACACAAGTGCTGGTCTATCAGCAAAGCAGATCAAACGAAGAAAACAGAAGGCGAAGAAAGTCAAAGCATTAGCTAAGGCAAGTACTCAAGCTCCGTGAACTTCAACACCTGTAATGGAAACGGGAAAGCGCGAAAAAACAGAGGATTCCTCTGTAACGTTTCACTCTTCCGGAAACGAAACGGGGTCTGTGCCACCGACCGGGAAGAGGAAAAAGGCAAAGAAGAGGAAAGTCGAGAAACGGAAATCGGAAATGCCTGCATCCTCGACCCTATCCAAGACAGACAAACCTTTACCTAACAAGGCAAAGGCCAAGGGATCTCTAATATTGAATGAGACTCTTCCGTCAACATCTGGCGAATCATTCGTGAGAGTGGCGGCAAAGGCAATGGCGGTAGTGAAACATACCGACAAACAAGACGGTCTACTGTCCAAAAGACAACAATAAGACTATCTTGACAGCTATCTTTGAAAAGCTATCGGTCAGTCGAAAGACGCGCCAACTTTCGAGGGTAAAAGTGTGGTGGACGGCATTGTAAAGGAGTACTATTCTAACGAGTTTTCTCGAGAATGACTGGGAAAGGAGATAGCAAAAATTCCAGCCTGCAAAAACAGCAAGTTCATTCTTGTTGAGAGTAGCAAACAAAGCCTAGTACGAGCGAGTGTCTGGATTCCGGCTCCTTCCTGTAGTTCAGCAGAACTTCACACACGCATCCGTGCTCAAAACAAAGCCCTTGACAAGACTCTCTGGCGCATAAATGTGCTACCACTTCGGAGGCGGGTTCGCACCTGGTACTGGGTATCGATCTTGGGTCTCTCAAGATGCTGAAGTCGAAGTACGGCCTTACATCTGCGGCGAATCCATTTTCGATCTTATCAATTAAAGGTCATCTGCAGATTCTACATTTTCCTTAGTAGAGGCGGCTTAGCTAATAGCGAGCTTTTTAGCAATCATGTCGGCGGTAAATATTGAGTTGAGTGGGAATAGAAGACCAGTCGTTCTATATATGCTGCCCTTATCTAATATCACAGCAAATGAAGCTGAATTGTTTTCTTTAGAGCCGTTAGTTTAAATAAAGGTCCAGCCCTTGGTATCACAATAGTTCTTGAAGTCAAAGAGTATCATTTGGAAAACAAGTTTAGAGGTATTTGTTTTCGAATGAATGAATAAGCTGGTGATAAACTTGGATGGGGGAAGCTCTTAGGGTGGGAATCTGATGGTAAAATTCACATCTAATCCGAATTACCCTAAACATTTTAAATTAACTGTTAAAGTTTTGTTTGTTACATTACTATTTCGTCTTTACGGGAGCAATGCGAACATGCCCCACAGCGGCTTTAGAAATGGTCCCTGGACTCATTCGACTATATCTTGAAGTCAGAGAGATGGCAATCAGTGCAGCTCTAAGGCTTCCTAATCTATTCCATCTCAAAGAAGGCAATGTTACAGGACATGTAAAGATTCTGGGTTCAATCCTGAACTCTCTCAAAACATGGAAGACGGAGTGCCGGGCCCGGAGTTATCGGACCACATTTCAAAAAAGCTATTGCAATGGGAAAAACCAATTCCATTTTCCAGGCAGAGGTCCACGCCTTAGAGCTGTGTGCCAGAGAATGTCTACGGAGAGGCACGTGCGGTGCCAATGTTAACATTCTCTCTGATTCTCAAGCAGCTCTAAAATCGCTGGATAGCTTCTCATTCCAATCAAGGTTGGTCTGGGAATGTTTTAAAATCCCCAACACCCTAGCATCAAAACACTTGGAGTGCAATGGAATGAAATGTTTTGGACTGAAAATAGAAAAAAACAAGGAGAGTAAAAGACAAGACTCTACATCTACTCCAAGAATCGTTTAAGGGGGTATTCTAGTCTAGAAATTTGAAAAAATCGAAAATTTTTTTTTCCAAAATTTGATAGTTTAACTATTCAAAAATATCTCCTTAAAAGGATTTTTCAAAATTCGAATTATTTTCGAAGCTACAACTATTTTAGTGACGCGACAGCTGGACTGGTTTGAGCGGTCGGCGAACTTTAAACGTGTTTTTCTCACACTTGCCTTTTTTACGGTCGGTGTCCACTGTAGATTCATATCTACTGCACCGATTCTTTCAAATTTGGTTTTTTTGTTTCTTTACTTTATTTACGAGGTAATGACGTCGAGTTTTTTTTTTTTTAATTTTGTCATATTTTAAAACAACAAAGTTTTCAAGTTTTTTTTATGAAAAATCGGTGTTTTGACTTCAAAGCGGTTTAAAAAATTAAAAAAAAAAAAAAAAAAAAAAATTCGATGTTGTTACCTGCGAAACTTTATTAGCTGATGAAATCAATTTGGTTTTTTGATTTTAGTTGATCCAGTAATGAGTTCTGAGGGACACCGCAATAAAACTTTTTTATGAGACGTCCGCGAAGATTCGCTGCCACCAACTCATTTCTTCATAAAAATCAATGAAAATTTCACACAATATTCTTTAAATATGACTTTATAATGAAGTAATTTTAAAATTTTGAATAAATCAACTGTGTCGACACAAAAAATTTCGAAAAATATGCTTGTTTTACACCGAATTAACCATACTACCCCCTTAATAATAAAGCTTTGAATTTTCATAGTCACAGTAAGAACTTGTTTGCGCTAAAGCCATTTGAAAAAGATGCCGTTGGGCAATTAAGAGAGATAGAGAGAGAGACAGAGGGGGATAAGCGATAAGTTCAACACCAACCTTCTATCACTTCAACGATGGCAGCCAAAAAATATATAGCGGCTGGTGTACCCACAAATCATCCAAACATTTTATGTGGGCTCACACATAAAATGGGAAGAAACCTCGCATGTACACTAGCTAGCATCCAATTTTGTTTTTGAATAACTTTATTCTAAATAAAAAACAAAAAAAACATTTTGAGTGATGGAAATCTTGTTCCTATAGCGTACACAGTTGCTGAATCGCAAGTCTGATTGTACCGCCAAAAATCTTAAACACAGCTACAATTGAAACGAAATCATTCATCATCATCATTGTTGGTAATTGCACAGCCCGGTAATTTTCACAGATCAACATATCTGCTTTTTTATGTAAAGGGCAAATTATTCCAATTTCACACATCTTTGGCATGCGTACCTACTTCATTCCTTTGCTTTGCAAACCATCTTACGAATATTAAAGGCGAACACGAATCACGTGCGATACACGAGACCTTAACTTGTTAATAGTAAAAGCAAAACTGCTTTCCTTCAGACTTTCAGTGTTACCAGGAATGAGGGAGATCAGCATGGACAGGGTTGCTATTGGATTGATTAGCGAAGTTAAGTATCTTAGCAACCTTAACTGGAAAAGTCATGATGACGCAACCTTACCCAAAGCAACACAGGCTCTCATCATTTGCACAGTTTATCTGGAAAATCCTGATGATGTAGCCCGAGAGCCTTGAGATGGAAGTAGAACATGATAATGAGGCCATTCCCAGCTACCCATGGATGATATCACTGAGATCCGTAAATTTGCAAAGAAGTTCAGAATTGAACTGGACGGCAAGGTAAACTGGAGTACATCTGCTCTTGAAAGGACACTTGAAAAGTGTATCCTGCGTTGGTATAAAGATAGCGCGAAGACACCAGAAAGCATGCTCCCTGGAATATAAGGCCCCAGAAGCAAGCGTTCTGTGACGATGGATAGTTTTCTAACCATGAATTTTTTAGGAACGCATAATCGCTTCCAGCTAATTTGGGTAACAGGATACAAGAGTATAACTGGGATCGAAGGAGCGGACGGATTGTAAAAAGAGACTGCGGCCTCGTTATTAGTAGGACCCGCGCTCTTCCTTAACTTAGATGAGGTACTATATATAATGAGTAGAGAGCACAAAAGTTCATGACATAGAAGTGCAAATCTGGCATAAAATCTATTCCTCTATCCAACTATTAACTCACATACACCTCTCCAGTATAGTAGAAACTAAAAATGTAAATATAGGATCTGTAACCACTAGTTCAAAACCTGCTATTTAATACCTAAGAGTGATGATCGACAGCCGCGTAAACTTCAAAACGCACCTGGAATACGCTGTGAAGAAGTCATCGAGTGTGCAGTCCTGCCTGTCACGAATCACGCCAAACAATGGCGGACCTACAGCAAAATAATGCTTTATAGAGCAGAGTAGTCAGCTTGGTTCTTTTGTATGCCACACCGATCTGGGCTGATGCACTGAACTTAAATAGCTTCACAAAAAAACTGGTAGCCGTCCATCGGCTAAGCGCACAATTTCGGACGATGTTTCTTTCGTTATAGCAGGGCTAGTCCCCGTAGACATTTTTGCGAAAGAAATGCAGAGAGTGTATACACATAAGGCTATCTGAACACAACGGTAGAGCAAGTCGTAAAACTATTGCAGAAGAAGAAAGGCGTCGTTCGATCGCCCACTGGCAAGATCGGTGGAAGAGATCACCGAAAGGTAGATGGGCGCGCAGGCTAATACCTATTCTTAAGACGTGGTTAGAACCATCTAACCCAATTCCTTTCAGGGCACGGAATATTTTGAAAACACCTCCATATATTTGGCCATAACTGCCAAACTGCCCGATCTGCACGGATAGGGAAGAAGACGCTGATCACGTCTTGTTCCTATGCCCACGCTATGCTCCCGAAACTTGTGGTATATTAAACGGAGAAAATATTATGGATTTCATGCTAAAATCGAGTGACAACTGGAAGCGAATCTACGCGCATGCAAAACATATCCACAATGATCTAAGACGCGCGGAACAGATGAGGTTCGCAGACGAAATAACTAGCAGCATATGAGCTAACCAGCCCCATGAGGTATTTCCTTCTTGGATAGTTCCGCGGAGAGAGTGGTAGGTAGTGGAGAGGTGTTTAGTACGTAGGCGTAGCTGTGAGGGTACAAGTTGTGCATGCTGCTATGCCAGTATAGCAATACTCGTTAGAGTTTCCTCTTCAAGGACGTCATCCAGAAAAAAAACTCTCCACTCCCACTTTACATCGATTCATCTCCTGTCTGTTTGTCAATGTCATATATGAAACACTGTTATATGAGTGCTGAACCCCCTCCGCTTATATTGATTTCATCACTGAACCATTAAATAGACATTCTTAAGTCTTATTTGTTAAAATTTATCGTCAGTAAAACGCCTCGCGTAGATGATTAAAAAATAGTTTAAAGAATTAAAAAAAAAATCATGCAACACTTAAACGTGCGCTGAAAAAGAAGCGGTTGAAAAACATTTTAAAATGCCAAGCCGATTGCCATGGCACAACAACAAAAAGTACAAATACTATAAGTATAGTTCAACCAACTGTTTCACAGCCACCGACCGACCAACTTAACTGCTGCAGCAACCACACTTTGCTACACTGGAAGCAACAATAATAACACTCGCGGCAGCCAGCATATGCTACAATTGCCAGCTGTGCTAGCAGCGTTGCCACAAGCGCAAAAACATCTACACACACACACACACGCATGCCCTAACTCGCATGTGTAAAATCTAGCACGAAAAAGAGCTGAGTGGTGAAGCTAGCGCTTGTTGATGCAGCTGTTGGTCGCCTAAAAATATGCAGTAACAGATTTTCGCGCAAAAAAAAGGCAACAAAAATTGGGTGAAAAAATTTGGAAACTGTTAAAAAGAATTTGAAGAGACGAAAAACTTGTGCGCATCAGCCGCGCGCGTACACACAGCCAAATGAACGCACTTATACATACACACATAAAAAAAAAAATATATATATACACACATACATATATATTGTAAATAATTGCGCGTAGGTAAGAGGGCGCGAGTTCATTTGTGCCCTTGTGGCGGTATGTAAAAGCAACACCTGGTGGCTGTGGCGGCATATTTTCGCTACTTTCGTGCTACGGGAACGACTGCAAAGCTGCCAATTAACTTTTCAGCTGCTGGCAAAGCGCCTGAGCGTATTGTGCTTTTCGAGACTTTTTCGATGCCAATTTTTTGAAAGTTTGTAATACAACCTCAAAGTTTTTGCTAACAAGCTGCTAGCTATTTTTTGGCTGTTGTTTTTTTTTTTTGTTTTTTTTTTTGTTTTTTGGTTTTTGGATTCTTTCAGATTTGTTTTTGTCTTTCTGTTTTAACTTCAATGTAGGTGCCTCTCAGCTGTTTTCCTGGCAATTAACGGTAG